>NW_028237666.1:0-88024 GCF_017979445.1 Akebia trifoliata | reverse complement strand
GTCAATGAGCCAATTCACTAATCTTATATATGTAGCATTGAAAATCGATTTCATATTGTTCAAAATATGATCGAATTGATCCATTAATTTTTGGTGCTATGTATGCCTCATTAAATCATGTAATTATTTTAACTGTAGGATTTGTTTAGTAAATCCGATGCAATTTGATGATGATTGGACCCTACTTTGACTTTTAGTCCTTGAATGTTGATCATAGGATATTTTTGGATCGTAATAGAGACTGATCATCTTGATCAGGCGGGTTCGTTGCCTAACACCTTCCGAAATCCGTAACCTGACCCTTACCCATCTCTCTGATCCACGGATCGACCCATATCCATTTGGAGTTAATTTTGGTTCCTAGACCTAAATTAGGTGACGACTCCCTATTCTTTTAAAAATTCCCAAGATACGTAGATTGGACCCCTATCCGCTATTTAGCGGACGGCCGCGGGATCGAGGCAATTTCAGTCCCTACCATACATCCTAGGATAGTACATCACTCAGGATGATATGACGCAATATCCTTTCAGGCATTCACAAGCTCTTTAACAACTCCCTAAGTAGTTACATATATATATATATATATATATATATAATATATATATATATATATATATATATATATATATATATATATATATATATATATATATTATATATATATATATTATTTTTCTTTGAAATAAAAGAGAAATTAACAATACAAGGTTGAAAATGGATATCCAATTTTCGACCAAGCAACTGTGGCCACGTGGACAAAAATAAATAACAGAACTCAGTGTCTTGCTCTAATAGAATTTAAATAAACATGCAACCAATCATATCTCTACATATCCCTTCACCAACCTATACACAACACATCAACATAAAATGCAGACATCACCCCTTGGGCGTGATTATGATATTTTACCGTTTCATCCCCTTTTTTCCATTTTCTCGATATTTACACTTCTAAACCTTTCAAATCTAACATTTCTATTTTCAAGTTCTCAATTTTATTTTGATCATTCAATCAAAAAACTGTCAATTTTTTGTTAAAACGAAATCTTAATAAGTGCATAAAGTCAAACTGTCAAAACTGAAAAAGTTGGTGAAATTTTGGTTAGGTGTCGGAAACTCAATTTTTCAAAGTTCTCAAAATTGAAAATGGGTTTTTGAAAATGAAAGCCTCGAACACAAGATTCGACACTATGTAATTTTTATAGTTTAATTCAAAGTAATGCGAAAGATATTAACTTTTCAAAATTTACTGAAATCATCGAAATTTACATTTTATTCTTGAAACCATTTCCATTGTTCCAAAATGGGGGGTAAAACCTTAATTTCATTAAAGAACTTAAAGTAAATGAAAAGTAAAAATTAAAAAGGATATTTGATTCAATTTTGGCAAAAAAAAAATTTTGATGACGCCATCAGTAAGCACCAGCTTGCTCGAACTTTCAATTTTTCGATCATTTTTTTTTTCAAATTTCTCTTCCCTACTTCGAATCCCTCAACCCACCCATGAAATTTAAGTTAAAACTTGATATAAACACATCAAATCTCTATTTCTTACATAAATTGCAAATCAAACAAAGATTTTTACAATTTATAAATACAACACATGTTCGATAAAAATTCATAAATGCATATTTCAAAATCTATAGTTATTACTAAGAATTAAAAGTCTCCTACCGAAGTTCGTGGATGTCAAAGGTGATGAGCTAGCACAAAATGCAAGGTTGGATGGCACAAGAGTCAAGGTTGGACTGATTTGGGTGCAAAATGAGCAAGGGTTTGCAAACTATTGGACGACGACATTCTCCTTCTCTTCTATAAGAAAAGATAAATTTAATTCTTAACTTGATGAAGCCTTCGGATGGAATGTTTTGAGGTTCACTCAAACTACACGGCTGATTTTTTATGCAGGATGAAGAATACGAACAATAATGGACAAATAAAGATGATGAGGTTGTAGCTCTTGTCATAGTCGACAATTTTGTCTTCTTCGTCGAGGTTCAACTCGACCTCATTCTCAATAGATCTTGAAGAAAATGAGTCGAAACCCTTGGGTTGGAAAAAGTTGATTCTTTATGAGTTAGAGATGAGAAAAATGAAATAAAAATGACTTAGTTCTTTTAATAAGAAAGCTAGAGAGCATTTTTGTATTTTTTCCTTCGTTTATATTTGTGACGATAACTTGACCATTCAGACTTGAAAAATGATAAATGAGTATTCCATTTCGAATATTTTTTTTATTGTGGATCTAATAGTGACATCGAATTTTCTTAATTCTCGCTCTAACGAAATTTTACTATTTTGGATCCCACTCAATATGAAATTCGATGATTTTATAACTTTTTCATCTGAACTCAAATTCGAGCTTGCTTACAATCTAAAGTATATATTTCAAATTTTTTGAATCTCATGGTGAAGTTAATTTCCATTAAAATGAACCTAACAAGGTCCAAGTATTTTATCCTAAATCTTTCGTTAGAATTTTCTCACGATTTTAATCTTAGCTTTCCTTAAGATATAAATTAAAAACTTGGGGTATTGAAAGCACCCTCGATCTACAGGGTGTGCGGATCCACTTTTGATTTTTGAAGATTGGGAGTCGCCACCTATTTATTACGGTCTAGGAACCAAGCATTGAGTCTGAATAGATAAAAATAACTAATTTATGAATAAAAAGAAACTGTAGTCCAGGGATCACATTACGGGGTTGGAAGGTGTTAGGCACCAATCCCGCCCGGCAAACGTTGGTCTTTACTATTTTTCAGAAAAGGATTACATTGCTAAAAGACCTAAAATAAATAAATAAAATAAAATAAAAAATAAAAGATATACCTAGATGATCGCAATGATTTGTTCCCTCAAAACTGACAGAGAGACTTATCGTATGAGATTCCTTACTTTGTTTCCGTCACTAGATCTGCTTCTGATCTCCAAGTTGAGGTATTTAGGTCTGAGTATTTTTTATATTTTTTGAAAGGTTTCTAGATGTTTTTGAAAGGTTTCTATGTATTTTTTTTTTTTTGAGTAAAAGATGGGATTTGGATGATAGGTAGGGAGTTAGGACTTCAAAATTAGGGTTAGGAAAATGTTAGGGAGACTTTTTGACCTACTTTTTCTAGGATTTATTTTGACCTGCGAAATTAGGTTGTAAAGACTCCTATTTATAGATTTTTTTAGAAGAATTAAGGTTTGACTAGGTCTCCTTTTAGATAAGGTGAATTAGGATTTTGACTTAAGTCTTATTTGATTGAATAGGTTTCTTTTGATTAGGGCTTTAATTAAGATTTTGACTTAAGTCGTATTAGATTGACTAGGTTTCTTTAGATTAGGATTTTAATTCTTACGTACAATGAAAGAATATATTTTTGATTTTTGAAGAACCCCCTTAATTATATTTTAATTATTTAGGCCCCTAAATAGAGGGGTCTTTTAATAAATATCAGGGGGCTCTACTTAAATAAGTGGGCAACTATCAACAATTTTGCTGGAGGACTTGATTGATTTTCTTTGTTCAGATTTTTAAATTAATTTTATTAAGGTTTCGCTTTAAGTTAATTAATATTTTATTTATTAATTTCAAATTTTAAAATTGTTAAAATTGGAAAATTATTATTTTATCCCCGAAGAGGATTTTAGTGTTGAGAAATTATTTTTCGATGTTTTGGAATCAATTTTTCGTAAGAAATTCAATGGGATTATGGGTTTGTGTCATTTACGAATCCTATGAGGGGCATTTTTGTAATTTTTCCAAATTTGATGAAAATTGGCAATATAATTTATTTGATTTCACTTTGTTATTTTATGTGTTCAAAATGATTTTCCTAAGAATAAGGGGGGCTCTAAGGATGTTTTGATGATAGGGGTATTTTAGTAATTTGGTTATTTTTTAGTATTTTTATCGTAAAGTTTCTTTTTGTCTGAAAAATGATGATTTCTACATTTTTGGGATTATATTTTCCTAACGTAGCACGGTTTTACAGTTTTGTTAGTTTGAGATACCTCATCCAAATTTTTGAAACATATCTAGCAACAAAATTGAGTATTAGAATATTCATCCATCATTGGGAACCGTTGCAATCAGGTTGACGAGTTGACTAATCAAGCGAGCACAAAATGAGGTGTCTACAGATGCCCCTCTTTGGTAGAGGGTTGAAGCAAAATAAATAGCAAATCAATTTTGGTAGATAGTGTGATATCCGAATGCCAAAGCAAGTGACAGTTCATTTTACAGGCTAATTTAGCAATTGTCGGGGCATTCGGATCCTTGAGGGTAAAACTTTCCCTGAACTAAAAAAAATTGTCAGGTGCTCTAGCGTGAGCTCTCATTGACGGCATCAGATTCTTGAATTTTAAAAAATTCTCCTTAACAAAAAATGTAATGTGTATACTTGAAATTTGAGATAAGTCTCAAAGGATTTGAGAAAAAACTAAGTAAATCTGAGCATAAACTGAGTATAATCTAAGCATAAATTGAGCATAACTGAGCAAAATATAAGAATAAACGGAGCAAAATTCGAGAAAACCCTCGGTGACATCTGAGCAAAATCAAGAAAACCCTCGGTGGTATCTAAGAAAAATCAGAGAAACCCTCGACGGTATCTGAGCAAAATCCGAGATAGTCCTCGGCGGGATCTAAGCAAAACTGAGCAAAATCCAAGAAAACCCTTGACGGCATTTGAGCAAAATCCGAGATAAGCCTCAGCGGCATCTGAGCAAAATTTGAGAAATCCTCGACGGTATCTGATCAAAATCCAAGATAGCCCTCGACGGCATCTGAGCAAAACTGAGCAAAATCCGAGAAAACCCTTAGCGACATCTAAGAAAAATCTGAGATAATCCTCGACAGCATCTGAGCAAAATTCAAGAAAACCATCGGTAGCATCTGAGCAAAATCCAAGATAACCCTCAACGACATCTGAGCAAAATTCGAGAAACCCTCGGTGATATCTGAACAAAATCCGAGAAATCCTCGGCGGTATCTGAGCAAAATTCAAATAGCCCTCGGTTGCATCTAAGCAAAACTTAGAAAAATTCGAGAAAATCCTCGGCGGTATCTGAACAAAATCTGAGAAACCCTCGATAATATCTGAGTAAAATCTGAAATAGCCCTCAGCGACATCTAAGCAAAACTGAGTAAAATCTGAGAAAACCCTCGACGACATCTGAGTAAAACCGGGAAACCCTCGACGGCATATGAGCAAAATCCAAAAAATCCTCGACGGTATCTGAGCTAAATCTGAGAAACCCTCAGTGGTATGAACCTGAGAAGGAATGAATAAATCTAGGAAAGATTGAATGAATCTGAGAAAGAATGAATAAATCTGGAAAGGAATTAATGAATCTAGGAAAGAAAGAATGCCTTATCTCCTATTCTAGGTGAAAGAGTAATGAGTTAATCTCTGGACAAATCAAATATAAGATCAGAAATGCTTTTGTTTCAATCTCAAGTTTTTTTAAAATTTTAAAACTTTCTTTGATCCTCAGGGATTTTCAAAAAATTGCTATCAAGAGGGTAACCTTAAATTCAGGATTCCCATTATCTTTTAGGATTAACATTGATCAAGCTTGAGAACAAAATACCCCTAGATTGATAGGAAACACTGCACTGAAGATAGTTGAACACAATTTTTTTTAAAATGCCCCTAATGTAAAGGGAAAAATTACACGCTACAGAAAAAAGAGAAGTACCCCTTGTTATGAACATTTGAAATATTTGATTACCACAAGCGCAATAAAGATTCAACTTTTAATTTTGACTTTTTATATTGAAGATTTTAAGTCAGGTTCAAGAGAACAAAATATTTTCTTTTGAGATTCATTGTAGAATCCACCATTTTTCCTCTTGGTTCACTAAAGGAAGCATAAAATTTTCAGATCAAACATAGACGATACTCGTGACTTCTGAGTCCTTGCTTGTCGCACCCCGCCGAACACTAGCACAAAATCCCATGTCAAAACTCGAGGTACTAGGTGGCACCTCGAAATTTTGACATGGTCTCCTTTGTTTATGTTAGCATTCCAAGGCATTCAACCTGCACCTGATAAACGACATACATTCCTGCATATATACACTCAAAATATAATATTAGCAGAAGTCTATATACATCAAATAACATACAAAAATCAGAGTGCAGAAGAAGAAGTTTATATACATGATTATACAGGAATTCCTCACTCTAACAAAATTCCTAACGCTCAAAAATCAAATCTATATTACTCTCAGACAAATCAACACCACTAGGGATAATAACCCCAATACTCACCAGGTAATGGACTCTAGTCGTCTATCTGACCCACCAGATGGTCCTCACTCGCTGGTTCTATGCCCGCCTTGCCAACTGCAAGCTCTAAAGCTAAAAAAAATAGAAAGGAACGGGTGAGTAATAATGATTACCCAGTAAGGAAATAGACAATTTCTATCAATAACCTCTCCTAACATGAACGAACAAACACACTAAATCATTCAAAAAATGCAAAGTTTTACAGAAGAAACTACGATTAACTGGTACATATAGCCAGGGATGAGTAACTAAACATTTTAAAACTCACATTTACATCGATCAGCAGTACTCACTATAATATTCTCTTTTTAAACAAATCTAATTGATCAAATGGAAACTTTAAACATGCATTTCATTTTATATATCAAAATAAGACAACAGATACATAATACAGAATGGTGGAGTATTGGAATTAGAGAGCTGGGATTCACGACTGGATTGCTCCCAGTCGGGACATGATGTTACAATTCTTCTCTGGCTTTTAGTTCCTGATTTTGTGGTTGGTCGCTGTTTACCACGCTTAGTTGACCATTTATCCGGCTCAGACTGGCCGTTTAACGTGACCGTAAGCAATGGGTCTCTTTTCGATGTGTCTGAACGTTCGACTACTATAAATTGTTAGTGATCACTGACTAATCATCTTCGTCTATGCCTATCAGGCGTGCATGTGATTCCCAACTATACAAACCATTCGTATACGACCACCTTTACATTAAAGGTTCACTGGTAAAGATAGAGAAGAATAAACCCGGATTCCAGTTGTGACTCCACTCTCATACGAGTCCCATACCACGTATGAGCTTGGTGGTCCCTATCGTACATCCTAGGATAGTACACCACTCCGGATGATATGACGCACTATCCCTTCAGGCATTCACAAACTCTTTAACAGTTTCCAAAATAGCTACATATATATATATATATATATATATATATATATATATATATATATATATATATATATATATTATTTTCATTTGAAAACAAAAGAGAAATTAACAATACAAGATTGAGAATGGATATCCAGTTTCCTACCATACAAGTGTGGCCACCCGGCCTAAAATAAATAACATAACGGAAAAGTAAACAGTGCTTCGTGTTAACAGAAATTTAAATAAACATGCAACCAGCAATATTATCCTTAGATATCTATTCACCAACCTACACACAACACAACAACGTAAAATGCAGACATCACCCCTCGGGTGTGACTCTGACATTTTTACTTTTTCATACCATTTTTCCGATTTTTACAGTTTTTAATCTTTTCAATAAAATATCAATTTTTTGATATTCATCAACTCAATATGAGTTCATTAAATATTAAATCACATTTTCCAACTAAAGAATTTATTTTTATCAAGAATATTAAAAAATATTATAAATTTTATATCAAAACGGGGTCCGAGCAGTGCACAAGACCTAATTTATGGAAATAACCCGTTAAAATACCCTACCCACGTATAATTTGTTAAAAATACAATTAAACATATCAAACATGCAATTTCTAGCGTGAATTTTTGAAATAACAAAATAATTCTATATTTTGGAAATATATCAAAAATTTTCCAATAAAATCCTAAATGCAATTTTCACAATCTACGATTACTAATAGAAATTGAGAGTTCCTTACTATCTCTAAGTGAAAGGATTGAAGCGTTTGCGTAGAAATCGAGGCGATCAACGTGGAAATCGAGACGGACTGAACTTCGAAGCGGCTGATTTTTCAAAATCGGCCTGGTGGTTTCGAAGATCTTGATGTGGTCGTCCTTTTTCCCTTCTGCGACGGAGGATAGTTTGACCCCGAAATGGATGAAATCTAATGTCGAACTTACGAAATCTCTGTATAAAAATACGGTTGATTTTTGACGATATAGGATAAAAGAGATGATGAAATGAATGGATCTTGGGTGGATTTTATAGATGTCGAAGCTGCGGATCTTTTTTCCTTATGCGGCGGTCGTCGACAGTGAGCCATTTGTCGTAGATCTGCGGTGGAAGTTTAAAGAAAAAATAAATTTTTTTTAAAAAAAATGTTGGCTGTGTTTGGGTGGGTTGGAGAACACGAAATTATAAAAAAAAATTAAAAATTTTATTTATATAAAATTTGGGACGAATTCGGTATTTTGTCAATTGTTTTGATCGACGATAACTTGACCATCCGGACTCCAAAACTGACAAATGAATACTCTATTTTGCCTAATTTTTCGTTTCGAATATAATGGTATAGTTAATTTCTACAAATTCTATCTCTAACAAAAATTTACATTTTTGGCTTGAGGTGACCCCTAAAATTGATGTCGTTTTCATTTTTGACGATAATTCGACTTCCTGATCTCCAAAAATGACAAATAAATAGTCCATCTTCAATAATTTTTCGTTACGAATCCAATGGTGTAATCTTAATAAATTTTACTCTAGAAAAAATTCACTATTTTAGCTTGGTCCGACTCGGTAATCGAGGATTTTGTAACTTTTATATTCGGACTCGCATTTGAGCATGCTTACATGCTAAAGTATGTTTTTTGATCATTTTGAATCCAATGATGAGGTCAAATTCCGTTAAAAATGATCAAAAACATTCTAAAGTTTTACCCCTAAGTCCCACTTTCAAGATTTTCTTAAAATTCCACTATTTCTTTTCTCGAGATACGAATTAAAAATTCAGGATTTTACATTCTCCCCCTCTTAATAAAAATTTCGTCCTCAAAATTGAAATCATACCTTATCGAGTTTTGTCGTGATTCCACTAAGACGACATGTATAATAAATAACACCTATTTTCGATTACCATCTATTCTTAGTCCCAAGTCTATCTCATTTATAACTCGTAGACTTATGTCTCCCATATTCCGTCAACCCAACACATTAATTAATTAATCACTCTAATTCAAACTCATACTCCAACCAATCCATTATTTGTATAATCATAAGAAAACAATTAATTTACCATGTATCACTTTCCTACCAATGTTTATCAACAACAATCCTTTCAAATCTTCTCTATTCTTTATCTTTGTTTCTCTCATCAATTACACCGTCTATTATGTTTTACTCATACTTGGTATAAATATTACTCCTCATTGCATAGACTTACTGAAAACACATTACTACTATTTGCACACTATTTAATACTCCTTAATAAAATAATACACAACCTTCACACTAATTATATCCCTACCATAATACAAAAATATCTACTAACACTAAATTCGCAAACTGCATTAAAATCTCTATTCCTAATACACCAATATCTTTATATTCAATGCAGTATTCCATTTCTACTTACCATGACATCTCCTTAAGGCCTTTGTCATAATTTTCATGATTTAAAACCTTAATCAAGAGGGTAAATCTTACATCAAATAAATTGTTTCACAACTAACCACGTATGAAGGGCCTAGCAAATACTTCTTCAACATGGACATGTGAAACATCCGTTGAACTTGCTCAAAATCAGTTCAACTACTTCAAACGGTCCCATAAGCTTCAAGTCACACGCTTTCTTTCTCTACAAAAAAAATTACAGCATTGACCAGTTACTATTTAAATATCATTATAATATCAATTAATCCTTATTCATGCAACTTTATATTTTGCCTAAATTATACATATGTCCACTTATCATCCAATATTGACAGTACCACAATTAATCTTTACAAATCTCACAACTATTTCTCATGACTTTCAATTTATAAGCAATATTGTTATCTTACCTTCTTCATCTATTTCTCACAATTCCATTAAGTCACCATTAATGCAACCTTGTCACAATATCATTCATTCTCGCATTTTATATTGACCTACCTTGCTTTCAAAACTATCTTTTCTATCTCTTCCCTAATATAATTCTAATCCTTTTAACGCTACTTTTAGCTTATCCAATTGCTAAATCCAATATGTTCCACTATTTATAAATCTACCCCTTACCTCTCCTAATGAAATTCATCATTCACACGTCGAGTTTACCTCCAAATACTCATTCATTTTGATCGCCTACCAAATTTCAATTTTAGATTACACACCTATACTCTGTAGGTTCTTACCTAATCTTTCTAAAAAAATCTCCTTCTTTCTTCACAAGGTATCATCCTACACATCACTTACCAACAAATATTTTTAGCCTTTATGCACACAAACCCAACACCATATTATTACCATGTTATAAATGTACTCATCCCCACAACATATATTTCCCTGTGTAATGTTCTTTTCTACCCTACTCTATTGTGCATATCTCGTTGGCATTCTTTGTCTCCTAGTACTCAATAACATTTTGTCAATCATAGTCTTCTGGTGGCATGACAGTTTTATTACTTGGCCTATCTTGACGATTTCTAACTTTAGTAAGTGTGCATAATCTTATCAGAAGCATATGATCTAAAGGAAACAACATTGAATAGAAGTCCAATTTTTTAACATCATAAATAGAAATCATACCTTCCAAAATTTCGTCAGAGATAGGTACTTTTTCCTGGTTTACCACCCCTGCTTGAGACTGTGATAGATGGCACTCTCTCAGGATATGTCCCACCTGACCACACGCGAAACATGTCGATGATTTTGTTTTCATAGATTTCTGTAGAGTGGGTAGTTGGTAGACTGGGGTCTGTAAGCTCTGAACCCGCCTTGTTGATTCCTTTTGTCCTATTGCCATCATTGGAACTCCAACTGCTTTCTAACTCAGTGATGGGAAACTCTACAACTCAGTAGTGGAGGAGTTCTATATTATGGATACACTGATCCGGAGGAGATTGGCCTCGAATACATTGACTTCTTGCCCGGATCTGATCTAGGAGGAAAAGAAGTCTAAGGTCGACTAATTTATCCTCTGGAGGTCTGTAACTCCATCTCTCATCATTCTACCCTTTAAGCTCGATTCATCGTATCTCTATAATTGGTAGTCTCAATCATTAACCTCCTAGCCCTTAGGTAGGGTTATAGTCCTCTAAAGAATCTACAGTCTTCTACAGATCTGTCAAGATAAGCTCGGGCGCATATCGTGACAACCTAGTGAACATCATATCTTAGTCTCTGTAATTGATAGATTACCCTGTAATAATCTCAAAAACTCTTAGTATTTGATTTCTCGAGCAATCTCGGATATAAATATATCGAGAAATATCCTCTCGAAATCTACCCACTCAAACAATCTATCTCCTAATACATTCCTCTTAAAACGTAACTAATGACTGGCATCCCTCGTCCAACTGGATTGTAGTCACCGTTACCCATTGATCTCTTAGGCACTACATCACACTCAAAATCTTTTAAGTCTCCAAAATCTACTCATTGACTTCAACCGGATCGAAAAAACCTCAAAATCTCGATAGACGTAGTCGTTGGAAATTCTACAATCACATCCTTAGATTTACCTGTCCTTTGAGCTAGGGAATTCTCTCATTCTTAAAAGACATGACCTATGGAAGTGGTCCCTGAGGTGGAATAGTATTGTCTTTTACGAAGACGTCCAGCGCTTCCTTATTTATTGGATTTAATGGTACGCCTTGCAATTGTGATAAGTCCTGTGCCATTTCTCGTTTCTAACTGTTAGTTTTGTCTGTTCGGGATGGCACCAGTACGTTATCTGCGTTATTAAAATCTAGTGGCCTTATTGTTCCCTGAATTGATTTGTCTAGCATCTTTCTGAGCCACGCATCCTTAATCAGTTGACATCAACCCTTGCTCTCCTTTATGTCCCGATTTGCCACATTCATAACATACCACAACTCTTTCTTTCGATTGATTTAGTAGTATATGTTAGTTGTTGTTTCTTATAAAAATCTTTCATCCATTGAGTTGGTATGTCTATAATTTTACTTCTCATATGTGGTTATTTTTCATATGAATTTGCTAGCTAGTTTAGTAATTGTTTGTCTCTTATTGAAAACTAATTGTTTCCTTTCATTTGACTTTGAGGTGTTGGTGGTTTTATTATTCATATTTCTTCTCTAAACTTGTCATGAGACTGAACCACCTGTCTGAAGAATGACAGTAGCTGTGCTATCAGGTCAGTGGTTTGATCTAGAACTTATCTCGTCTCTGTTACGTTTCGGCTTCTACCTTATCCATTCTTCTCACTTGTGCTTATCTGCAACAAGGCACTTATCAGAATAAGGCCAAAATCGCTCTTACGTAATGGACTCTTAGTAATGGACTCCATTTTCATTACTAAAGAATAAACTTAGAATCCTATCTTAGGCTTACAAGGCTCTATAAACTTCTAGATATAGAAGAACTCGTAATTCCAACACGGAACTACAAATGAGCTCGGATACCGAATTCCAAGTGACACTCTATGATCATCACTCTAATATCTGTGGTATTAGCTACCTCGTATAAACATAGTAGACCGGTATCCCATACGGATCTAATGCTATGCTCTGATACCATTTGTGGCGTCCTATCGAACACTAACACAAAATCCTATGTCAAAACTTGAGGTACTAGGTGGCACCTCGAAATTTCGGCATGGTCTCCTCTGTTTATGTTAACATTCCAAGGAGTTCAACCTGCACCTGATAAACGACATATAGTCCTGCATATATAAACTCAAAATATAATACTAGCGGAAGTCTATATACATCTAATAACGTACAAAAATCAGAGTGCGGAAGAAGAAGTTTATATACATGATTATATAGGAATTCCTCACTCTAAAAAAATTTTATATTACTCACAGACAAATCGACATCACTAGGGGTAGTAACCCCAATACTCACCAGGTAATGGACTCTAGTCGTCTATCTGACCCACCAGATGGTCCTCACTCGCTGGTTCTATGCCCACCTCGCCAACTGCAGGCTCTGAAGCTAAAAAAAATATAAAGGAACGGGTGAGTAACAATGGTTACCCAGTAAGGAAACAAACAATTTCTGTCAATAACCTTTCCTAACATGAACGAACAAACATACTGAATCATTTTAAAATATGCAAAGTTTTACAGAAGAAACTACGACTAACTGGTACATATAGCCAGGGATGAGCAACTAAATATTTTAAAACTCACATTACATCGATCAGCAGTACTCACTATAACATTCTTTTTTCATACAAATCTAATTGATCAAATGAAAACTTTAAACATGCATTTCATTTTATATATCAAAATAAGACAACATATACATAATACAGAATGGTGGAGTATTGGAATTAGAGAGCTGGGATTCACGACTGGATTGCTCCCAGTCGGGACATGATGTTATAATTCTTCTCTGACTTTTAGGCCCTTATTTTGTCGTTGGTCGCTGTTTACCACGCTTGGTTGACCATTTATCCGGCTCAGGCTGGCCGTTTGACGTGACCGTAAGCAATGGGTCTCTTTTTGATGTATCAGAATGTTCGACTATTATACATTGTTAGTGATCACTGACTAATCATCTTCGTCTATGCCTATCAGGCGTGCATGTGATTCCCAAATATACAAACCATTTGTATACGACCACCTTTACATTACAAGTTCACTGGTAAAGATAGAGAGGAATAAACCTGGATTCTAGTTGTGACTCCACTCTCATACGAGTCCCATACCACGTATGAGCTTGGTGGTCCCTACCGTACATCCTAGGATAGTATACCACTCCGGATGATATAACGCACTATCCCTTCAGGCATTCTCAAACTCTTTAACAGTTCACAAAATAACTACATATATATTATTTTCATTTGAAAATAAAAGAGAAATTAACAATACAAGATTGAGAATGGATATCCAGTTTCCTACCATGCAAGTGTGGCCACCCAGCCTAAAATAAATAACATAACGAAAAAGTAAATAACGCCTCGCGATAACAGAAATTTAAATAAACATGCAACCAGCAATATTATCCCTAGATATCTATTCACCAACCTACACACAACACAACAACATAAAATACAGACATCACCCCTCGGGTGTAACTCTGACATTTTATTGTTTCATACCCTTTTTTCCTTTTTATGATTTTTACAATTTTCAATCTCTTCAATAAAATATTCATTTTCTGATATTCATCAACTCAATATGAGTTCATTGAATATTAAATCACATTTTCCAACTAAAGAATTTATTTTTATCAATAATATTGAAAAAAAATATAAATTTTATATAAAAACGGGGTCTAAGCAGTGCACAAGACCCAATTTATGGAAATAACCCATTAAATTACCCTACCCACGTATAATTTGTTAAAAATAAAATTAAATATATCAAGCATGCAATTTCTGACGTGAATTTTTGAAATAACAAAAGAATTATATATTTTGAAAATACATCAAAAAAATTTTGATAAAATCCTAAATGCAATTTTCACAATCTACAATTACTAATAAAAATTGAGAGTTCCTTACTATCTCTAGGTGAAAGTATCGAAGCGTGTGCACGAAAATCGAGGCGATCGACACATAAATTGAGACAGTCTAAACTTTGAAGCAGTTAATTTTTGAAATCGGCCTGGTGGTTTCGAAGATCTCGATGTGGTCGTCCTTTCTCCCTTCTGCGGCGGAGGACGGTTTGATCCCGAAACGGATGAAATCCGAGGTCGAATTTACGAAATCTCCATATAAAAATACGGCTGATTTTTAACAATATGGGGTGAAAGAAAAGATGAAATGAATGGATCTTGGGTGGATTTTATAGATGTCAAAGCTGTGGATCTTTTCCCTTATGCGGCGGTCGTCGACAATGAGCCGTTTGTCATAGATCTACGATGGAAGTTTAAAGAAAAAATAAATTAAAAAAAAAAAACATTGGCTGTGTTTGGGTGGGTTGTAGAAGACGAAGTTATACAAAAAAAAATTAAAAATTTTATTTATATAAAATTTGGGACGAATTAGGTATTTTGTCAATTATTTTGATCGACGATAACTTAACCATCCGGACTCCAAAACTGACAAATGAATACTCTATTTCGCCTAATTTTTTATTCCGGATCTAATGGTATAGTCAATTTCTACAAATTCTATCTTTAAAAAAAATTATATTTTTGACCTGAGGTGACCCCTAAAATTGATGTCGTTTTCATTTTTGACAATAATTCGACTTCCTGATCTCCAAAAATGACAAATAAATAGTCCATCTTCAATAATTTTTCGTTACGAATCCAATGGTATAATCAAATCTTAATAATTCTTACTCTAGTAAAAATTTACTATTTTAGCCTGGTCCGACTCAGTAATCGAGGATTTTGTAACTTTTATATTTGGACTCGCATTTGAGCATGCTTACAGGCTAAAATATGTTTTTCAATCATTTTGAATCCAATGGTGAGGTCAGATTCCATTAAAAATGATCAGAAACATCCTAAAGTTTTACCCTAAGTCCCATTTTCAAGATTTTCTTAAAATTCCACTTTTTTTTCTCAAGATACAAATTGAAAATTTGGGGTTTTACATTGCATAGTTTAAGCTGGGTACTGAAACTTGGTCATTCGGACTTTTGATGTTTTGGCTCGGTCCGCCTTTTACCTTTTCAACTCAACGGAGATTTTCTTTTATTTTTTGACTGCTCTAATTTTTGCTTAGATTTTCTTTTCAGATTTTCAATCTAACAAGCATGCTCTAGCTTTTGCCTAGATCGCCTTTTCAAGTTTTCGATCTAGCGAGCTTACCATTTTTCTTTTTTTGCTCTGATTGTTGCCAAGGTCGTCCTTTCAGATTTTCAACCTCGCGAGCTTGCCTTAATTTTTGCCTAAGTCGCCCTTTCAGGTTTTCAACTTAGTAGATTTTTTTATTTAATCAAATTGTTGCCAAGGCTATCCTTTCAGATTTTCAACCTTGCGAGCTTGCCTTAATTTTTGCCTAAGTGGCCCTTCTGTGTTTTCAACCTGCAGGTTTTTTTTTTCTTCCTTTTTGAATTTTTGGAGTTACGCTTTGATCATGCTTTGCTACATTCATTGACTTTTTCGCACGGTAATTAGAAGGACTTTCATAGGTAAGCTTAGGACTAGACATAAAAAGAAAGGAATTTTGAGGCTCAAAAACTCAAATACCTCGTGTGGCATTTCTTTTATTTTACTTTGAATTTTCTTCCCCATTTTGAAGATATTTCTTTTTTCTTTTGAATTTTTTCTTTCTAGGTTTTTTTTATGGAGAAATATATATATATTTTTATTTTGATGTGGTTGGGCCTAAAGTAACTTCTCAAGTTGCCTACGTACCCCTGAATTTTGGGATCAGACCAAAACGTAATTCGAATTTTCCCTCTCTTGGATTGGGTGATCGGGCTAAGAAAGAAAACGGTTTTTTTTCCATAAAAGGCTGCAAAGGGCTGAGAAATGAGATATTAAACTGAATAGCAAGAAAATTGATTCGGCTAAAGATAGCCTCCTTAAATGTAGAACTGCTTAATCTGGTCAAAGTTGGATGGTTTTGGTGGTTCAATTTTATCATGATCTTGAAGTCTGACGACTTTTCCGATAATATTTCCTTAATGATTGAATCTCTCCAATTGGGTTCAAACTTCCTCATATGGTCGAGGAGGAGTGCTCACTTTTCTTTGAAGTCTGATGGCGAACTTTGACCTTCTTGTAAAACGTGCGAGTGACTCTTCTCTGATAAGTTTACACGTGGTATAAAACTCTAGGTTGTTTTTCTTCAACCAAGTTTAGTTCTTCGTACCGATTACAAACCTAGTCTATTTATAATAATTTACTTTCCATCAAGACTTTAAGATTTGGGATTTCCATTTCAACTGGTAAGATTACTTCCATATTATACACTAGAGAATAGGGAGTGACTCCAGTGGAAGACTGTATTGAAGTACGATATGCCCAAAGTATGAATGACAGCTTCTTTGACTAATCCCGATACGATTGACAAATTTTTACGATGATTATTTTGAGACTCTTATTAGCTGTTTCAACCGCTCCATTAATCTGAGGATAGTAGGGAGATGATGTCGGATCTTAAACTTTGAACATAGAGTAATAATCTCGACTTTGAAGTATGACCCGTTATCAGATATCAATTCCAAAGGTACCCTGTATTGACTTATGATAGATGCAATGAGGACAACATTGATACGTTTTGTAACATCTTCTTTGATCTCGTTGGTGTTTTCATTTCATCGAGTGAGTATCTATTCCATGTCGAACAACACTCAAGCTTGCACCTAACATATCCTCATCAGATCACACGAGCAAGTTTTTTGAAATTTCTAAGTAAATTCATTATTCTTTCATGTTCTTTTGGGGGATATGATGATTTCTATCTGAATTTCTCTAGGAATTGTTTTCTGTTCCGAGGTCAATGACCTTTGCTTTTTCGATTAAAGGTTGAGCTTGACCATTATCTTCTTATTCAAGATAGAAATTTATTCTCGGAGCTAGATTATTAGTTAATTCGTTAATGCGCTCGAGGTATTCAAAAATTTCCTTTATCCGATCAATTTCATATGGAGGGACAGACACCTCTATAGACTCGATAAACTAACTCGACTCAACAGGAAAAGAGTAGACTCAATCTAAAGAAGATATGGCCTTGCTGAAAAAAGGACTCGAGCTAACCCAAATGACTCATTAAAAATCAAGACAACTACCCACAACGAGTTTGATTAGGATTGAGGACTGAAACATTGCTTGCCACCGACAGGACTGAGGCACTATGATCTTCAGGGAACAATTGTGTAATTTTGAAAGATTTTGGGGTCATTTTTTACGATTGACTTTGTGTTGATATTTTATCCTGACTTACGACCCTAGTTAGACGGTGGACGATTGAGCTTAGGCCTAGTAATAACCTTGAAACCTTGTCGAAAGTGAATTTAATCAATTTCAGGGTTACCCCCTTGATAACATTTTAAATGAACCCTGAGATTTTATTGAATTCTGTGCACCAATCCATTAAACAATTCATTCATGCAATGATTATTTTAAAAAGAAAAATGATTTTATTAAATTATTGAAAGTCATTGACAAATAATATTTTCATTGAATAACAACTTTCAACAAATTTTATTTAAACTATTTTTTTTTACAAATCATTTTTTCCTTGTTTAGAAAAATACATTTTAGTAATTTTCCAAGGTCCATGCGAAAAATAGATTTTTTGTAAAAATCCTTTTTTCTTTAGAAAAACATATTTCAAAAAATTTTCATGCAAAAATAGATCTTTTGTAAATCATTTTTCCTTCCTTTTCTTTTCTTATGGAAATTGAAAAATATTTTTTTTGGAAAATATTCTTCTTCCGAAAAACATTTTTCTTCTTTTAAAATGGGTTGAAACCCGAATTAGTAAAGAGTTTGAATTACATTCTGATTTAAATAGTCCGGCCCATCATGATCATTGGATCAAGATGGACTGGGTCATTATGAATCAATGTCACATTTAAAATGGATTCTTTAAACAAAAGTTTGGGTCATCTTGAGGATAGAACTGTAACTTCCTGATCTCAACTTTTGTAAAGTCCATTTCTAAAAAGCAACTTGGGAACACCCACGATAAGTTCGAGTCGTGACCTATAGGGAGGTTTCTAGACTCTAGGTTTACTATGTGCAATGCAATTTATCTGGCCACCCTTGCCTAAGTACACTTATATACCTCTCAAGCGTACTCAATCAGACGGTACATGGTGACTTGGTTTGATATATCGTATATGTGATAACCTAAAAATCAACCCACTTCTCTAAAGTTAGAAGCAGCCAGTTTAATCCCCACTTGAGAAGTGGCGCGCGATGCTTGCGCAAAGGCACTCTTAAATCACCTCTCTTCTAGAATAGACGTAGTCTATCCCCCTTGTACCATAGTACATCGGGGCAAGATCTTGCTTAGGCCCTGATTTTAACCAAGAAGTGCAGTTGGTGAACTTAGATTAACTTTGATATATCATATAGGTATGAGTCCAGGGTTGGTGATCTGGACATGCGACTTTGTAGCTTACAATAAAACAAAGGCTCAGGTCGCTCCAGCCTAGGTGCATCGATATACCTTTCAGAGTCACCTGATCAAACGATACTGATGCCCCAGTTTTATATAGCATAAAGGTACGTGACTGGAGTTGTAGTTTTCATAAACGACGTTGCATCTCCGAAAAGATTGGGCCACGCACTAGTGCCACGTTGGCTATAAGGGATATGTAGACGTGCAATGCAACAATATAAATGTGCTAGTGGTGTGTGCAAAACATGGGTGGGGTGTGCCCGAGACATTTTTCAGATAAATGGGCTCGTGGGCTAGATCAAACCATCACAATGTGGATATCAAATAAATATTGATCAATAAATACAAGAACATCCAAAACATCTAGTTTAAGATCAAAGTATGCACATCATAGAAATATATTAATCATATTATGACTTATTAGGTAAACAATCAATCAGGGTAGAATGAAAATGATCAATCAAGATAGCACACAAATAACCAATCATTGAGATAAGCACAAAAAAAAAACTTTTTTTTTAAATGAACTAAAAACAAAATGATTGTTTTTCTTTTTATGGTCCAATCAAGAATTGCTTTGAGCGACCCAAAACAAATTGAGATTTCACCGAATACTGAATTGAGGATAGATTAATAGTTGTAGAGATAAGGAGCGATGAATCCCTTTTTTTATTTTTTAATGAACCAAAAAAAAATTTTATTTTTATTTTTATGATCCAATCAAAAACCACCTTGGGGCGAGGATCAAACTAACTTGACTAAAACAATAATATTTTAAAATTTTGCTTAGGGTCATTAAACCAACGTGGTCATCTCATCAGTAATCCAATTCCATAACCTTTATAAATTTGAAGGAAGAAGTTTGGATCCAACAATAAAATGCAATAATTTTTTTTACTCGTGGAATTCCATCATTTACAAGCCTATGGCGATCATGCTTTTGGGAGCCATGTGGTGAGCTTAATAACCCTTAGTAAGAAAGCAATCTTACTAAGCTTGTGAGGTTAGTCTTGTCTTTTAGGAATTGAACTTGCTGTCAGGAACACCTTGGGGAAGGAAAGTGATTTCCTTGACTAAATTGAACTTCAAATAGACCCTTGCAAATGATCAATTATTTTTAATACTCATCTAAACTTTTGTCTGAGAATTTAGTATTAATGATTTGAGGGTATTAAAAAATAACCTTTTTTTATTTTTTACAAAACATTAAGGGTCCCACCTCAAAGTTTGTTAAGAAACAAACTTGATAAAGTAATGGAGGCTTATGAAAAAAACTCAACAGACTGGACTGCCCTAGCAAACCATTTTTCTTTTAAGTTGCTACAAAAATATGTATCACACGCGCACACATATTCAAACAGGTTATGTTTATATAAGCAACAACAAAAGAAAACCAATTAAAAAAAAAAAAAAATTATTTATAAGAACATGCCAATAGTGAGTCAACCCATTAAATCTCTTTAAGTGGCTGCCAAAACACTCACACTCTTTTTCATTTTTTTTTTCAAAACAATAGAGAATATTTTGCAACTCCAACAAAGATTCTTAGAGTTTAGCTCCAAGAATCAGAAAGCTTGCTGATGTAAAGTACTCAAATGGGTAGCTTCCACCCATGTCTGATGTTCGACCCTCTATCAAGTCGATCATCTCTTTCTCTCATAAAACACCACAAACTCTTCAACTTTCACAGTAGAGTAAAACTGAAAACCTGCAACTTCTAATCCGAAACATATCAGTGATTTCTATTTCAGCGCTCTACCATGATTTCCATCATCTCTCCTCTGTAATCTCATTTTTTTGGAAAAAAAAAACAGAAAAAAAAACCTGAGAAACCTAGGTCCAACAATCCCCAAACCATCAAGGAAGAAGACTTCACTTTCAATTTCAATATGCAACTAGAGAGAACATCTCTTAGTGCAGACGAGCTCTTCGATGGTGGAAAAATCCGACCTTTGAAACCCTCACCTCGTTTACCACTCAATGTTGGACTCAACGAGTCTGTAACTCGAAAAAGCCATATCTCGTCTCCAAGATTACCACTCGAACAGGGGAAGAAACTGTTCCACAACGCTTTCTCTCCATGAAACAAGAAGGAATTCGAGCGATTTAAAGTAGCAATTGAATACACCCGTAAAGGTGAAGAGAGAAAAAGAGATGAAATGAACGAGAGGGAGAGAGAAGAGAGAGGCATCTCTCTTCTTGTTGTCCCCTTCTTTTTCCATGTGAAGAAGAAGATGAAAATATTAAAAATTGATTTCTTCTAATGGCACACCACCCCCTAAAAAAATGTTGTTGTTGCTAACAGCATGCCCTTTATGCAGAATTTTTTTTAATTAAAAAAAACGTCAAAAATCATATGTACGTACCTCCAAAAATAATAAAAAAAAGTTTTTTATTTATTTTTTTCTTTTAAGATCTTCATGGTTCAACAACCATCATTTCGCCTTCAATGAAACTAACTTCTTGTATTATATAGGGTCATCCCAAGTGACCCTCGATTGAACCATAGAAAATAATATCATATTCAAAATCCAATCAAATGATGTCATAAGAACAAAATAATAAAATCTAAAAAAAAAAAAACTAAAATAAAATTAAAAAAGTAGGTCTATTTGGCAATGCATTAATTTTTGGGATTTTTTAAGTTCGATCCTCAATTGTCCCCAATAGAATCGTCACTGAAAGCGCTCTCGATCTGTGGGGTGTGCAGATCCACTTTTGGTTTTTGAGGTTTGGGAGTCGCCACCTTGTTATTACGGTCTAAGAACCGAGCATTAACTCTGAATAGATAAAAATAACTAATCTATGAATAAAAATAAACTATAGTCCGGGGATCATGTTACGGGGTTGGAAGGTGTTAGGCCCCAACCCCGTCTGGCAAACACCGGCTTCTACTATTTCTCAAAAAAGGATTACATTGCTAAAAGACCTAAAATAAATAAATAAAATAAAAATAAAAATAAAAAACATACCTAAATGATCGCAACGATTTGTTCCCTTAGAGCTGGCAGAGAGACTCCTCGTATGGGATTCCTTACTTTATTTTCATCACTAGATTTACTTCTGATCTCCAAAGTTGAGGTATCTACATCTGAGTATTTTTTATACTTTTTTAAGGGATTTTGTATATTTTTGAAAGGTTTCTAGGTATTTTTTGAGTAAAAGCTGGGGTTTGGATGATAGGTAGGGAGTTAGGACTTCAAAATTAGGGTTTGGAGAAGGTTAGGAACACTTTTTGACCTACTTTTTCTAGGATTTCTTTTGACCTACGAAATTAGGTTGTGGAGGCTCCTATTTATATATTTTTTTGGAAGAATTAGGGTTTGACTAGGTCTCATTTTAGATAAGGTGAATTAAGGTTTTAACTTAAGTCTTATTTGATTGACTAGGTATATTTATATTAGGGTTTTAACTTAAGTCGTATTTGATTGAGTAGGTTTCTTTAAATTAAGATTTTAATTCTTAGGTACAATGAAAGAATAAATTTTTTATTTTTGAAGAACCCCCTTAATTATATTTTAATTCTTTAGGCCCCTAGATGGAGGGGTCTTTTAATAAATATCAGGGGGCTTCACTTAAATAAGTGGGCAACCATCAACAATTTTGCCTGAGGGCTTGATTGATTTTCTTGGTTCAAAATTTTAAATTAATTTTATTAAGGTTTCATTTTACGTTAATTAATGTTTTATTTAGTAATTTTGAAATTTAAAATTGTTAAAATTAAAAAATTATTATTTTGCCCCCAAAGAGGACTTTTGTCTTGAAAAGTCATTTTTCAATGTTTTTAATGTTTTGGAATCGGTTTTTTGTAAGAAATTCAATGGGATTATGGATTTATGTCATGTACGAATTTTTAGCATGAAACGATTGTGAACCCTATGAGGGGCATTTTCATAATTTTGCCGAATTTGGTAAAAATTGGTGAAATGATTTATTTGATTTCACTTTGTTATTTTATGTGTTTAAAAGGATTTTCCTAAGCATAATGGGGGACTAAGGATGTTTTGATGTTAGGGGTATTTTGGTAATTTGATTATTTTAGTGATTTTTATCGTAAAGCTTCTTTTTGTTTAAAAAATGATGATTTCTATGTTTTTGAGGTTATATTTTTCCAGCATAGCATGATTTCTACAATTTTGTTAATTTGAGAGACCTTATCCGAATTTTTGAAACATATCTTGCAACAAAATTGAGTATTGGAACATTCATCCATCATTGGGAATCATTGCAATCAGGTTGACGAGTTGACTAATCAAACGAGTACCAAAATGAGGTGTTTACAGGTATTACATGGCAAGAAGAAAGAAAATAGTAGAATTAAAAGAACTTAAAAGAAAATAAAGAAAATTGAAAGAATGTCGCTCACAAGCTTTCAAGTTTTTTGCATTCATCATTAGGAATCCACAATAACCCGGGTAACGAATCGCCAAGTCAGGCGGATGCCAAAATGGGGTGTCTACTGTAGACACCCCATTTTTCCATCCGCCTGATTAATCAACTCGTCAACCCGATCGCAATGATTCCCAATGATGGATGTTATTTCCATTACTTTATTTTGTTACCAGAAATGTTTCAGAAATCTGGATGAGGTATCTCGAACTGATAAACTGTAGAAACCACGCTACGCTAGGAAAATATGACCACAGAAACATAGAAATCATCATCTTGCAGATCAAAAAGAAGCTTCACGATAAAAATCACTAAAATTGATCAAATTACCAAAATACCCCTAACATCAAAATATCCCTAGAGCCTACATTACGCTTAGAAAAACCCATTCAAACACATAAAACAACAAATCGAAATCAAATAAATCATTTTGCCAATTTTAATAAAATTTAAAAAAATTACGAAAATGCCCCTCATAAAGTTCACGACCATTTCACACAAAAATTTCATAAATGACACAAACCAATATTTCCATTGAATTCCTTACGAAAAATCGATTCTAAAACATATTAGAATATTAAAAACCAACTTAAAACGTGAAAAATCCTCTTTGGGGGTAAAACGGTAATTTCACAATTTTCATAATTAAAAATTTTGAAATTAATAAATAAAATATTAAATAATTAAAGTGAGACATTAATGAAATTAATTTAAAATTTTGAAATAAAAAAATCGATCAATCGGGCTCTCAGGCAAAATTGTTGAGAGTTCGCAAGATATTTCTTTAACGACCCCTCCATTTGGGGGTTCAAAGAATTAAGGATATAATAGAGGAGGGTTCTCCAAAAAATTAAAGTCAATCAAGCAAGACTAAAGTCAAGGTATTAAAGTTAATCAAGTAAGACTAAAGTCAAAATTAAAGTTAATTAAGCAAGACTAAAGTCAAAATCTTAAAGTCAATCAATTAAGACTAAAGTCAAAATCTTTAAGTCAATCAAATAAGACCAAAAGTCAAAATCCTAATAGAGTTCTAATTAAATAATAACTCTATTTAATAGAGTTCTAACTAAAATACAACTCTACCTAAAATAATTCTAATTAAAACACAACTCTACCTAAAACAATTATAACTAAAATACAACTCTAACTAAAAGAATTCTAATCAAACACTAATGCTATCTAAATCAACCTTAAAAAAAATCTATAGATGGAGGTCCTCCCGCCCTATTTTCGTATCAAATGATAAATCCTAAAGTAGGTCAAAAAGCCTCCCTAGCCTCCCATAAACCCTAGTTTTGGAGCCCCAACTCCTTACCTAACACCCATACTTCAATTTTAGCTTGAAAAACACGTAGAAACCCTTCAAAAATCTCCCAAAATCCATAACGAATTCGAAGAGTCCAGATCCAAGAAAGAGATACCTTACCTTAGGGATCAGAAATTAGATCTGGAGACAGAACGAAGCAAGGAGTACGGTACAAGGAGCAGTTTTTGTCGGATCTGAGGGAACACGATCTTTGCGTATCCAAGGTAAAATTTCTGTTATTTTTCTATCTAGGTTTTATTGTTAGCAATGTAATCTTATTTGGGATAATTAGAGACCGGAATTGGCCGGACGGGATTGGTGCCTAACACCTTCCAACCCCGTAATGTGATCCCCGGATTCAGTTTTTCTTTAGTAGATTAGTTTATTTATCCATTTAGAGTCAGTATTTGGTTTCTAGATCGTAATAACTAGGTGGCGACTCCCAAACCTCAAGGGTCAAAAGCAGATCCGCGCACCCCACGGATCGAGGGCGCTTTCATCTACAGATGCCTCTTTTTGGCAGAGGGTAAAAGTAAACTTGATGAAAAATCTACTTTGGTAGATAGTGCGACATCCGAATGCCAAAATCAATGACATTTCATTTTTGCCTCTTGATTTGGTGGTTTGTCAGGGCATCTGGATCCTTGAGGGTAAAATTCTTTTCGGACTAAAATATGCCTAGATCCTCGAACATAAGTTCTCACCAGAAGACAGTATTAGATCTTCAAATTTTGAGAATTCTTCCTGACTAATGCAAGAGTGTACGTGTATGCAATAGTATAATACTTACGGAGTTAGGTCCTAGAGATCTTTTCTCGCTGACGATGATGATTCAAAATAAAATGCACATATGTAATGAAAACAATCATACAATATTGAATTATGCCAAGTTTGAACAACGAGATAATTAGAGTCATATCATTATTAGAATTAGATGATGTAAGAACTTCATTAAATCCTATCAAAATTCTTTTTCAAAGTTTGAGTCTCGCTTATCGAAGCCACATTTCTCAGGTTAGGTTTGTAAGAACTTAAAAAATCTTATTCAAGTTGCAGTCTTATTTCTCATACTCGAACTTACTGAAGTCATGCTTCTCAAACTTAAAAATTATACTAGGAAGGAATCGTCTATGCTCATTTTAAATGTTCTAAGTTTCATAGTCTTTCCAGTCATGTAAAGGATATGATCTTGAATTCCTCACATCCCATTGTATTTCATAGTTTTCAACTCAGTCATCAAATGATTTATCAATAGATTTGAATTTTCTTCCACTTTTCAAATACTCCTATGCATTATCAGTCAGAGGTAGAGATGTCTTAATATTGTTATCAATCGTCATCCTTATAAACATCAAATTGAGTCTATTCGATGTTTCTAAACGTGAAGAAAATTCTCCTATTTTATCGTATTGTCTTTAATGAGATTTGCAGGTTTCATAAAAATATGTGCTAGGTTAAGATCTTAAATACCCGTAACAAATTGGATGTTCTCTTATCATTCCAAAAAATTTGATCTGATAAAGATCGGCATAGTAGATGCATAAGAGTACAATGAACAAGAAACTAGAATTAAATGAGGACAATACTCTAATAAGTACCTTGAATTTTATTAGATAATGATGAACTTATAAATTAGGTACATTTATTGTTTACTCATTTTTAGGGTAATAATCTAATGAGGTTATTTTATAAGGCTAATATAATTCATATAATTTATTGAGTCAATTTTGTTACTTTTGGATAACCAATCCTAGTTCTGTTAAATTCATGTAGATTATATTACTGTAACCAGATTTTAATTAATTAAATGAAACTCTCCTTTGGACTAATCTCATTTACCAAATTAAATCTGTCATTGTAAATATTATTGTTTGTTAATGTTATCTTGGTGATCAAAATATAATACAATTAGATATTTCATAAATTTGACTAATTTTTGTTACTTTAACGATTGCAAAATTAATAGAGTTTATGTATATCTAAATATTATTACAATGTAGGATCACAATTATAGAAACTTAATGAGCAAGAAACATTAAAATAATAACAATACTTGGGAATCAAACTATTAATGATTTGAATAAAGTTATTAATAATTCTAAATATAATCTTTACATGTGTTTGCCAATGTTTAATCGAAAATCTAAAAATTATGGGTTTGTAAAATCCAAATTAAAATCGAAATCTGTGATTTTAAGGGTTTGTAAAACCCAAACCAAAATCTGAAATTTATGGTTTATTAATAAAAAAGAAATCCAAAATTTATGGTTTGTTGCCCAAAATGAAATCTAAAATTTGTGGGTTATTACCCAAAATAAAATCCAAAATTTATGAGTTTGGTACCCAAGACGAAATTTGAAATTTATAAATGTATTGTCCAAAATGAAATCTAAAATTTATGGATTTAATAATAATAAAGTTTCTACAAGATTTCAAAAGGAATCTAACCAATATGGCAACAATCATGCATGAATAAGATTTAATCTAATATATAGAGATTCAAGAACCTATACTCTGATACCACATGTGAGATTTATATCATTCTAAATCTTTATCAATACTAGCATAAATCTATAATTTACTAAGATCAAGAATCATTTATATATCTCAAGAACCATATTCATATTCCTAAAGATCAAAAGTTTAAGGTACTTTACCTTATGCCATAAGTTAAATTGATGGTCCAAGATATAGTTGAAGATGTGTCTTTCGTAATCCACATGCCAATGATCCAATGTGTGCAAATCTTCAAGTCGTGAACCCTTTTTCATGTGTCCTCTAATTTTTTAGATTCACACACTACCTCAAAAATGATTAAATTCGGTGTCACTGCAGCGCTAAATTCGACGGCCCTAGCCCCTCGTCTATTTTCGTCAGCACAAAGCCCACGGTTAGCCCAAGGACAAAATTCGGCAGCCTTAGCCCAACGAATTGCTTTGATATTTTTCACATAAAAATAAAAAAACAGCTAAAAATAAAAACTATATCTGTCTTCTTCTCCCCCTTACCTCTCTCATCTCTTTAAATCCTGAATTTTCTCTTAGAGGAATCAAAACTATTTTTTTTCTCCCTTATCTCTCTCAAACCCTAATCTTCTCAACCTCTTTTTCATCTCCCTTATCAAAATTGAAGGTCAAATCGAAGAACTAAGCTCAGATCCTTCGACTTAAGATGACCACAACAAGTTTCTCGAAGCTGTGCAACTATAAGTTCTTTAGATTTCTCACAAGAAATTTCCTATTTTGTTGAATTATGGTCTTCAATAATTCACATTTGAGTGTTGTTTTTATCATTGTTTATTAAAATTTTCAAGAATCTTGATTAGTCACTTGGCATTGTTGGTTGCTTTCTTAAATGGAGTCGAAGATCTATTTTGGGGTTAGATGCTGAAATGGAGAGATTTTCAAATCTCATCTACCATTAATATGATTTCGATTAAAATGTACTAGGACGGATCTGCATTTTCAAGCTCAAATTCTCTATGTATATGTGTTTTTATGATTTGTCTATCCGATGTTAAATGAGACTTCTCTTGCATAGAATCCATACCTGAATCTGGAACTTAGCATCTTGTTTTATTTTCTGGATAATGTAGGTTTGATCGTGATTGAAAGAAAATTGAGGATTATGCTTTTTAGATTTTTTATTTTTCCCTTGATTTGTCTCTCTCAAATCTCACAGTTGGTTGCCCCACCCTACCTTTATTGAGTTAATTTTTTTAATATGCTTTTTTCATAATTTCTCTCTCTAATGTGTACAATCTCCCCTCTCAGACATTATTTGAGCTCCAAGCAGCACATACAGAGGATTTTGGATCTAGATTTGATTTGGTGAGTTTCAACTTTATTTCCCATTATTTAGATTTATCTCATTGTGTTGAGTGTCATAGATTCAACTGGATTTGAATTGGATTCATCAATTTAACTGGAAAATTGGAATTGCATCTGTATTTTGAATATGGAAGAGAGAGAGAGCTCTTGATTTTTAAGAGAGTTGCACTCGTTTGTGACATTAGGAGTTGCACTACCTGTGTAAGAAATAAATATTTTATATATGCTTATGTCACTACATGTGTATGACTGTTTCCAAGTTACAAACTTGACAATCTCACCTTTTTCATCTCTTTAGAACTACAATGAGCAGCACTAGTACTTCTCACAAACAAATTCATAGCAGGCTTGTCACAAACAACACACAATTCTATGAAATTTTCTATTGACACTATTATAATTACATTTAAATGTTGCAAATACAATTATTTAATTAGATTGTACTTGATAAATATGTGTGGCTAACATGCCACTAACAGAAGTAACACTACGTCAAAAAAGTCTAAATTCGGTACTTATTTGACATATAGTTGTTGAGAATTGAGAATAAGCAGTTTTTCTTAGAGACTACTCTCCAATTTTCAATTTCAAAATGGTGCCTTTATATGTGAAGTATGTCTATTCATAGAGGATTTGACTAATGTTAGTAAGTTATGATTTTGTTAAATGCAGAAAATTAACTAGGTTGAGCTATGGACTTGATTCATAATGTGTTGCAAAGAACCCTGGCTTGAACCCAAGATTTGGGCAAATTTTTTTATCTTTTGGTGTGGAAAAGAATGACTATCGGTTATACTGAATATAACATAATAAATTAAACAAATTATAATTATTCAAACTTATACACATCTTAAGCAAAAACTATGACAAAGCAAGGAAGGACAACATCCGGATTCTTCACAAACAATTGTTCTACTTCGATATGTGACCCTTTGATACCAACTGAATCAAACCCTTCTTCATGCCCTTCTCCAACTGTATTAATGACTACTCCAGCAATTACTCTGCATACTACTACCGCCCTTTTCACATTCTTTCCCTTGGTAGTGATGTCAACCTTGTCATCACTCAGAATCTCACTTCTTGCACTCAACTGAATTTCGTTCTTCTTCGTGTACAAAGAGTTCCCAAGATGGTGAAGGCCTTGCATTGGATTGGTTAGGATAGATACAAATGGAGTGTATAAACCATCTGGTCAGAGGGGCTGTGACCCAATGGCTTCTGACATTTCCACAAAACTTGTATAAATCATGGGCCCCACCGATATGTTTTATTATACAGATATCGTGCTTCCAGTTTCTCACATTGATTATTATTAATATGTTATATATATTAGTAATGAGCATCGATTTCTTGTTCTCAAAATACCAATTTTGAGTGATGTTCTCAATGCTCACAACTACTGCGTATGTGCTTCCATGAACACAGAAGTAGAAGTAGGATCATGGAAACTAGGTGGAGTGCTGCTTTGGTTTCACCATATCCTTTGATGTCTTTATGCCAAGACTCAAGATCCATAGAAGGATAATCATCTGAAATAAGAGCACAGACACCTGTGTTGTTTCTCAAGGTATTGGTGGTGCTGGCCTGGATGTTATTCAGTATGGGTGAGTGATAATCCTTATATCGATCATACTGCATAGGCTACTTATCTGAATATTTCTTAAAGTGGTACATATATTATTTCTCCTCTTGTTTATCACATGTTGGTACTATTTTCAAGTGTTGTTTTCCCTATGATTGATGTTAAACTTATAACTGACATTAGACAACCAAATTATGCTTATGTGTATCTTTCTTTTTATTTGTAGCTTAGCATCTACACCCGCAATGTTTAACAGCACACTCACAAAAAATGAAGAGTTTTCATGTCCAGTAGATGGATCCATAATGATAACAGGTATATTGTGAATATCTCTTCTTTGTTAGATTGTATAGCGATGTAAGTGTAAGACCAGCAAGAGGACTAGCTCCTTTGCAATCATTTTATCGTCATTAGATTATTATTATTATCAATGATTGGAAGTATAATTTATTAATCAAATATGCTGGGTTTCAATTACTTCAAGATTGGCATATCCCACCTCAGTTTCCTCATACTTGGAACTTTCAATTTACCAAGGATTTACTGTAGAATGACCTTCTTATAAAGAGATTTTTAACTGTGACGTATCTATGCAAACGGCCAACCATCTTCCTTACAACGGAAATGGGTTGAAAATTTTCACAAATGCTGGAGGACTGGGGAAAGTTGACATTAAGGACATCTTGGAGTGTGCTGCAAATTTATATTGTAACTTCACGGTTGAAGGTTGTAAAAATTTAAAACTAGCAGTTTCCTAACTTCTACAGATCCGATGAAACATCTTTATGTGGTAATGACAACAGTGGCATGTTCAATTTCGAAAAGGGGAATGCGGTTTTCAGGTTGAATTGATGTTTATTTTTTTTCGCTTATTTCCCATTCTTGCCATTTTGTTGTAGTAGTGGTTGTTGGTTCACATTGTTTTTGTCCTCCTCTTAGAGAGGGTCATGCAAACTCTACTGCCCTTCGTATCAACAGGATGGGAAGCTCCCCCGAGCTGAACCCAAAGAAGAGCATTAAAGAAAATGGAGCTCTAGACGGCGATTTTCTGACTTTAGGCCTCCCTGCAACCTCATCATGTTCAACAACTTCTAAAGTTAAGCAACCCTTGGTATTTCTGCCCTCCATTTACCAAGAACGGGCCGAATTCAATATGCCACCATATCAAGTAAGATTAAATGATACCCATTTCACTATCCCAAATTACTGTTATAATTACGCTGTTTTATTTTTATTTTTTTTTAAATATTTGAACGTGTTTGATTGAATTTGAAGGGAAACATTGAAGACCCGTTGATTCATCGAGATGGTTCAGTTCAACACCAGCCTCATTACAGCTTCTTTCCTCCGAATGGGCAAGCAGAATGGCCGTTTGGGAATGACCACAAGTGACAGAATAAGCGAGACCGTTGATGGTGTGGATCTCAATCTAAAGCTATAAGTAGGAACCCATTTTGAAGAATGTATGTAGGTTCACTCTTATAGCATTTGCAATCCATGGTTTCTTTCAAATAGGATGGAAATGGAACTAGAATTCAGTGTCTCAAGAAGAAGATTTGTTCATGAATTTGCTGTAGAAGACTATGTGTTCTGAATCTTACCCATGTGAGCATGACCATGAGAAAGAGTTATGAGAGGGAGGAGAGGTTTTGGACACTAGAGATAGAGATGTAGATTTTGTTTGTTTTATTCTGAAATAATGTTTGTTGTGTTGTTTTGTGGTTCTGTTTAGTTTGGTTATGGATTATATTTGTCTTCTCTGTAGGGTTGCTAAGACCCAATGTCTATTATTGTTGCTGACATGTGTGTGTGTGTGAGTGAGAGAGAGAGAGCATTGGGTTCGACCCAAAAACCTTTGGCTCAATTGGATAAGCCATCGTCATTTGTGTAAGGTGAAGTGGAGTTTTAAAGGGCAAAGAGCCACCTAGAAACTCAACGAGTCAAAAATATGGCCCAATTTGTAATGTAATCCAAGGGCAGCACAACAAACCGTAGTCTCAAGACCCTGTCAATTTCCGATTTACGTCGGCCAACTCTGAATGGGATCTGTCGGGACCCCTTGACTCTGGCTGATCCAACCTGACCATTTCTCTTCACAAACTGGTTGAGCAAGTTCAATTAGTTTGTGTCTTGCTTTCCTTAACCGTCAAAAATATGTAATTCCACGGTCCATGACCGTCGAAAATTATGTTATTTGACGGCCTATAGCCGTTGAATTTTTTTTTCGACAAGTCCCAATTCAATGGTCCAATTCGATGGTAGGGACTGTTGAATGTATCCATAATTCGACAATTTTAGGACGTTGATATTTGGGTATTTTGACATAGTGATTGATGAAAATCACTACAATTCAAAACTCAATCTCTACTCACATTTTTATGTGTATCTATTATGAGGTGCTGATCCATTTAAATAGATGAAAATAAAGGACCTAGAGATTCTCTTTTACTAGGACTCTTATCTATTAAGATTTTTTTCTAAAACTTAAAATGTACTTTCTAATTCAAATCAAACTGGGATTTTCGTTAATTATTGACGTCTCTACTTTATATAAAATCCTTGTGCAAGTCAAAAATTAAAAATCATATAGGCTAATTGGACCACACGATTATGAGATTCCAACACACGAGTCACTGAAATCTTATTTTATATTAAATATTAAAAAGTGCTCAATGTATATAGAGCTGGCCCCACCAATGGCATGACCCCCGTGTGTAATGAGAAAGCAAGTAAAATCAAGCAATTAAATTGCCCTCTAATTTTCTCACCACTAACCAATGACTTGTTTTTCTATCTTAAGACGGATGGGAACACGTCATTGGCACATAAATTTTGAAACAGCAAACCTTCGTCCGTTTATATTAGGATTTTTGTCAAACAGAATTTTTCGTTACAGTTTTAACAAACTTGCTAAATGCGTGGCACGTCAAACCTAACATGGGTAGTTTTGTAAATTAAGAGATGCATTTAATAAACGCGTGGTATGAGCATTATGTGCGTGCCATATTGTATTTATATTTAACCTCCAATTTAAACATGCCACATCGACAACGAGTTGCGGAATTGAATGAAACCTGTTTTAAGATTAAGTCAACTCGAATTCGAATCAAAATCGAGTCCACTCAAACAGTTTAAATCCTTATCTTCATTGAAGATGAAGAAAATAGGATTATTATAAGAATCGTTATCTTATAATGGTTAGAAAACAAATCGAAGATGAAGAGACTTGTAAGACAAAGACAAGAACAACCTTTTATTCTATGATAAAAACACCATATAACAGACACATCAAAAGAGAAGCAGTATCTCCTCATATTTTCCTACGGATAGACACAACAACAACTAAACGCTAATTCAAACAAACCACTGATTCGTGCACTTCAGCCCATAAATCTTTTTATTCTTAAAAAAAAAAACAAACATATACAGAAAATTATAATATTACCCCCCTTTGATTAATTAAATTGCCAGGACAAGTCCCGGCACCGACTTTCCAGTCGTATTGGAAAGCCTGCTCTGCCAGAGTGGCCAGCAATTCAACGAAGAAGAGGAACTTGATGATAGGTTGGAATCCCCAAAACGAGTGACGGTAAGTGATGTATTAAAGTACTCTCTCACTCGTGTTATTATCCCATCAGTGACTGTCCACACGTGAATCCAAGAAACAGAACAGTTGTGATCGAATCCCTCGACAAAGACCTCTGACTCGATAGATGTAAGAGAGAGAGGCAGAAATAGGAAGGATTGGTGAGTTGAGGCACCAGTCAACAAGCGCATCATATGTTGGTGGGAGGGGGGGCCATGGAACCACCACTCGATGTCTGGAGCGAGAAGTTGGTGGACTGTGTCTACGTCTCGTGCGCTTAAGGCTTCATATAGGGCGATAACCACCCTTTTGTTGGATTCTTTTTTTTCTTCCCCCAGACTTACTTGTGAGTTAGCCAGTTCTAGCAGACCAGCGGATCCAAAAAAAGAAAAATTGAGAGAGAGTGAGAGCGAGCGAGCGAGCGATAGAGGTAAAGGGGGTAACGGGGATTGTAGCCTCTTATATAGAAAGAGGGACTAGGTGGGGGGTAGATGTCAATAGTGAAGGCCCACATAGAAGTAGCCACTCGGTCAAGCCTCCTTTATTGATCCGTATTTATTAACTAATTACACATACCTCCAACATAGAATTTTATCCTCTACAATGCTTACTAAGAGTCGTTTAAAAAAAATGTGCGTTTAATAAAAAATGGCACAAAATCCTCCAATAAGATTTAGAGGTTATACTTGATCACCAAACGGTGCGTCGACAAAATTGCACTCGCTGAAACATACGCGATGTCATCATTAGCCATGCTGACGCATCATTTTATCATTAATCTTTGAGAAGTCGTGCTGGAGTAACCTTAATAGGAACCTCATATCGCACTTTTCGACGTGAAAGTGGATAGAAACGAAAGATGCTTTTTCATTCGTATCTCGATGAAAAGCATTTAGCGTTCTCATACACTTTCATGTCAAGGTATGCGATATGAGACTCCAACTTGAGGTCACTTCAACATTATTCATCTTTGAGTTGTGATTTTAGAACTTTATTTTTTCACTCGATCTATACTCAACTGATGTGGCAAGGTGTAAAATCCCGAGTTTTCAATTCGTATCTCGATGAAAAATAAATAGTGGAATTTTAAGAAAATCTTGAAAGTGGGACTTAAGGGTAAAACTTTAGAATATTTTTGATCATTTTTAATGGAATCTGACTTCACTATTGGATTCAAAATGATCGAAAAACATACTTTAACTTGTAAGCATACTCAAATGCGAGTCTAAATATAAAAGTTACAAAATCCTCAAATACCGAGTCGAACCAAGCTAAAATAGTGACTTTTTGCTAGAGAAAAAATTATTAAGATTTGATTATACCATTGGATTCGTAATAAAAAATTATAGAAAATGGACAATTTACTTGTTATTTTTGGAGACCAGAAAGTTGAATTATCATTAAAAACGAAAAATGACGTCAATTTTAGGGGTCACCTCAGGCTAAAAATGTAAATTTTTGTTAGAGACAGAATTTTTAGGAATTGACTATACCATTAGATATTGAATGAAAAATTAGGAGAAATAGAGTATTCATTTGTCAGTTTTTGAGTCCGAACGATCAAGTTATCGTCGATCAAGACAATAGGCGAAATATCGATTTCGTCAAATTTTATATAAATAAAATTTTTAATTTTTTTTATTACTTCGTCTTCTCCAACCCGTCCAACAGCAACTGAATTTAAAAAAAAAAAAAGAATTTGTTTTTTTTTTAAATTCCACCTCAGATCTCTCACAAACGATTAGTCGTCGACGACCGATGCAGAATGGAGAAATGTCTGCAGCCTCGTTCTCTATAAAACCCACCAAACCTCTTTCCATTTCACTATCTTTTTCACCCCGTATTGTCAAAAATTAGTCGTACGTATATACGGGGATTTCAAAACTTCGACCTCGGATTTCATCGATTTCGGGGTCAAACCGTTCTCCGTCGTAGAAGGGAGAAATGACGACGACATCGAGATCTTCAAAACCACCGGGTCAGATTCAAAAATCAGCCACTTCGAAATCCGATCTATCTCGATTTTCATGTCGATCGCCTCGATTTTCACGCATGTGCTTGAATTCCGACGTCTAGAGATTATAAAGAACTCTCAATTTCTATTAGTAATCATAGATTGTAAAAATTGCATTTAGGATTTTATCAAAAAAATTTTGATGTATTTCCAAAATATAGAATTCTTTTATTATTTCAAAATTCACGCCAGAAATTGCATATTTGATATGTTTAATTGTATTTTTAACAAATTATACATGGGTAGGGTATTTTAACGGGTTATTTCCATCAATTGGGTTTTGTGCACTGCTCAGACCCCGTTTTGATATAAAAATTATATTCTTTTTCAATATTATTGATAAAAATAAATTCTATAGTTGGAAAATGTGATTTAATATTTAATGAACTCATATTGAGTTGATGAATATCAGAAAATGGATATTTTATTGAAGAGATTGAAAACTGTAAAAATCAAAAAAAGGAAAAAAGGGTATGAAATAGTAAAATGTCAAAATCACACCCGAAGGGTGATGTCTGCATTTTACATTGTTATGTTGTGTGTAGGTTGGTGAATGGATATCTAGGGATAATATTACTGGTTACATGTTTATTTACTTTCTGTTAGCGCGAGGCGTTGTTTACTTTTTCGTTTTGTTATTTATTTTAGGCCGTTTGGCCATAGTTACATGGTAGGAAGTTGGATATCCATTCTCAACCTTGTATTGTTAATTTCTCTATTGTTTTCAAATGAAATATATATATATATATAGCTATTTTGTGAGCTGTTAAAGAGTTTGTGAATACTTGAAGGGATAGTGTGTCATATCATCCGGAGTGGTGTACTATCTTGGGATGTACGGTAGGGACCACCAAGCTCATACATAGTATGGGACGCATATAAGAGTCGAGTCACAACTAGAATCTAGGTTTATTCTTCTCTATCTTTACCAGTGAACTTGTAATGTAAAGGTGGTCGTATACGAATGATTTGTATATTTGGTAATCACATGCAAGCCTGATAGGCATAGACGAAGATGATTAGTCAGTGATCACTAACAATCTATAGTAGTCGAACGTTCTGACACATCGAAAAGAGATCCATTGATTACGGTCACGTCAAACGGCCAGCCTGAGCCGGATAAATGGTCAACCAAGCATGGTAAGTGCAACGATCGACTACAAAATCAGGAACGAAAAATCAGAGAAAAATTGTAACATCATGTCCCGACTGGGAGCGATCCAGTCATGAATCCCAACTCTCTAATTCTAATATTCCACCATAGTGTATTATGTATCTGTTGCCTTACTTTGATATATAAAATGAAATGCATGTTTAATATTTTTTTATTTGGTAAATTAGATTTGTATAAAAAGAGAATATTATAGTAAGTACTGCTGATCGATGTAATGTGAGTTTTAAAATGTTTAGTTGCTCATCCCTGGCTATATGTACCAATTAATTGTAGTTTCTTTTATAAAATTTTTTAGATTTTAAAATGATTTAGTATGCTTATTCATTCATGTTAGAAAAGATGATTGAAAGAAATTGTGTTCTTCCGTACTGGGTAACCATTGTTACTCACCCTTTCTTTCTCCATTTTTTTTAGTTTCAAATTCGAAGCTTGGCGAAATAGGTGTAGATCACGAGTGAGAATCATCTGGTGGGTCAAATAGATAGTCAGAGTTCGTCACTTGGTGAGTATTGGGGTTATAGCCCTAGTGGTATCGATTGTCCAAAAGTAATAGATTTTGTTCTGAGCGTTAGGACTTTTGTTAGAGTAAGAAATATTTGTATAATCCTGTATTCTGTTTATTCTTCCGCACTCTTATCTTTCGTACGTTATTAGATGTATATAGGCTTCCGCTAATATTATATTTTATATATATATATGCAGGATTGTATGTTGTTTATTAGGTGCAGATTGAATCGCCTTGGAATGCTAACATAAAGAGAGGAGATCATGCCGAAATTTTGAGGTGCCACCTAGTACCTCGAGATCTGACATGGGGATTTGTGTTAGCATTTGGCGGGGCGCTACAGATGGTATCAGAGCATAGCATTAGATCCGTATGGGATACAGATCTTTAGTGTTTTGAAGAGTTGGCTGATACCACAGATATTATAGCGATAATCATAGAGTGCCACTAGGAATTCGGTATCCGAGCTCATCAGTAGTTCCGTATTGGAATTACGAGTTCTGTTGTGTCTAGATGTCTATAGAGCCTAGTAAGCTTAAGATATGATATTAGGTTTGTTCTGTTAGTAATGAAAATTGAGTCCTTTGCTAAGTTCTAGGCTACGGTAGCTATTCATAGTTACGTAAGAATGAATTTGGCCTTATTCTGATAAGTGCCTTGTTACGGATAAACAAAAGTGAGAGGAGCGAACGAGATAGAGGCTAAAACGCAACAGTGACGAGACAGATTCTAGATTAGACTACTGATCTGATAGCACAACTAATGTTATTCATAGGACAGGTGGCTGAGTCTTATGACAAGTTCAGAGAGGAAATATGAATAATACAACCACCACCACCTCGAAACCAAATGAAAAGAAGTCAATTAGTATCTAATAAGAGACAAATAATTACGAAACTAGCAAATTCATAGGAAAAATAACAATACATGAGGAGCGAGATGATAAACATACCTACTCGATGGATGGAAGAATTTTATAAGAAACAAAAACATATATTGTAAAATCAGTTGAAAGAAAAAGTTGTATTTATGAGTGGCAAATTGGGACATAAAGGAGAGAAATGTTCGGGTCGACGTCAACCGATTAAGGATGCGTGGCTCAAAAAGATGCCAGACAAACCAATTTAGAGAACAATAAGGTCACTAGATTTTAATAAAGTTGATAACGTACTCGTGCCACCCTGAATAGAAAAGACTAACGATCAAAAGCGAGAAATGGTACAAGACTTACCATGATTGCAAGGTACACTACTAAATCCAAGAAATGAGGAAGCGGTGGACCTCTTCGCAAGAGGTAAATATTATTCCACCTCAGGGACCACTACCACAAGTCGTGCCTTTGAAGAATGAGAGAATTCCCCAGCCCAAAGGACAAGTAAATCTAAAGATGTGGTAGTAGAATTTCCAACGATTATGTCCACCAAGATTTGAGAGTTTTTTTTCGATCCGATTGAGGTCAATGAGTGGATTTTGAAGACCTATGAGATTTTGAGTATCATGTAGTGCCCGAGAGATCAGTGGGTGACGGTGACTACTTTTTAGTTAGGTGGAGATGCTAGTCATTAGTAACGTTTTGAAAGGAATATTTTGGGAGATGGATTGTTTGAGTGGATAGACTTCGAGAGGATATTTCTCGATAGATTTATATCCGAAATGGTTCGAGAAATCAAGCACTAGGAGTTTTTGAGATTAGTGCAGGGTACTCTATCAATTACAAAGACTAAGATATGATGTTCATTACGTTGTCACGATATGCGCCCTAGCTTATCCTGACAGATCTACAGAAGGCCCGTAGATTCTTTAGAAGACTATAACCCTACCTAAGGGTCAAGAGGTCGATGATTGAGACTACCCATTATAGAGATATGATAAATCAAGAGTAAAGGATAAAACGAGAGGAGATAGAGTTACAGACCTCCAGGGGGCAAATGAGTTGACCTTAGATTTCTTTTCTTTCCAGATCAGATTCGGGCAAGAGGCCAATCTCCTCCGGATCAGTATATCCATAATATAGAACTCCTCAACTATTGAGTTGTAGAGTTTCCCATCACTGAGTTAGAGAGTAGTTGGAGCTCCAATGATGCCAACAAGGCCAAAAGAATCAACAAGGCAGGTTCAGAGCCTATAGACCCCAGTCTACCAATTGCCTACTCCATAAAGATCTACGAAGACAAGACCGTTGACATTGTTAGCGTGTGATCAGGTGGGACATATCAAGAAAGAATGTACTGGCGCGAGCAAGGGTTATGACCTAGGAGAAAGTACCTGTCCCTGACGAAGTTTTGGAAAGTACGTTATCTAATTATAATGTTAGAAATTGGAATTCTATTCAATACTGGTTCTTCTAGATCATATAATTCTGCTGAAAGTTTGCATACTTGCTAGAGCTGTTCTTTCGACTATTCATTATTCTAATATAATATTTGGAGTGAACTAAACAACCAATCTTTCTCCTACCGCTTTCCACTTTCTATGCTATCATCCCATCATCATCTTTAACCTCACCCTTTTTCTAACGATTTGATATTTATTATAATTTGGAACTACGAAACTTCTGGAAGTAGGCGATGTAGAAACTACTCAACTAATAGTAAGGGGGTGAAGGAATGAAACTAATTCAGAACTAGAATGAAAAGGTGCAAGCTTAAAAAAAATAATAATAAAATAAAAATAAAAAGCTAATCGTGAACCAACTAGACTGCGTTTTGATAATTGATAGGTATGTTTTAGGTGTAAGGATGGTTGTAAAGTATAAGAAGGCGAGTGCGATTTAAAAGACTAGGACTGTGACTATATAGCAAGTGAAGGTATGGGTAATACTAATACTATATATGATTGAGTTGAGGAACTAGTGAAATTTGAAAAAAGTATCGTACAATTTTGAAAGATCATGTGGTATTTAAAAGAAAAGAGATTTAGTAGAGTATAAGTTAGGTGGTGAGTTGATGTAAAATGTGAGAATGAATAATCTTGTGACAATGTTGCATTAATGATGACTTAATGGAATTGTGAGAAAATAGATGTAGGATTTATCCCCTCAAGCAAAATTTGAAATTATAAAGATTATGACAGAGATTTTGAGAAAATATCACAATAAGTAGAAAATGTAATATTGAATTGAAAATAAGGATAGTGGTGTGTTGCGATAAGACTATGTATTGAGGAGTAATATTCATAGTAAGTATGAGTAAAACATAATAGACAGTTGTAGACACCCCATTTTTGCACTCGCCTGATTAATCAACTCGTTAACCCGATTGCAATGATTCCCAATGATGGATGTTATTTTTATTATTTTATTTTGTTACCAGAAATATTTCAGAAATCCGGATGAGGTATCTCAAACTGACAAAACATTAGAAACCACGTTATGCTAGGAAAATACGACCCCAGAAACTTAGAAATCATCATTTTTCAAACAAAAAGAAGTTTCACGATAAAAATCACTAAAAAATTATCAAATTACCAAAATACCCCTAACCTTAAAATACCCCTAAAGCCTACATTACGATTAGGAAAACTCATTCAAACACATAAAATAACAAATCGAAATCAAATAAATCATTTCGTCAATTTTTACAGAATTTGACAAAATTAAGAAAATGCCCCTCATAAAGTTCACAACCATTTCACACAAAAAATTTCATAAATGAGACAAACTAATATTTCCATTGAATTCCTTATGAAAAATCAATTCTAAAACATCCTAGAACATTAAAAACTGACTTAAAACGTGAAAAAACCTCTCTGGGGGCAAAACGGTAATTTCACAATTTTCATAATTAAAAATTTCGAAATTAATAAATAAAATATTAAATAATTAAAGTGAAACATTAATGAAATTAATTTAAAAATTTGAACCAAAGAAATCTATCAATCGGGCTCTCAGGCAAAATTGTTGAGGGTTCGTGAGATATTTCTTTAAGGACCCCTCCATTTGGGGGTCCAAAGAATTAAAGATATAATAGAGGCGGGTTCTCCAAAAATTGAAAGCCAATCAAGCAAGATTAAAGTCAAGGTATTAAAGTCAATCAAGTGAGACTAAAGTCAAAATTAAAGTCAATTAAGCAAGACTGAAGTCAAGATATTAAAAGTCAATCAATTAAGACTAAAGTCAAAACATTGAAAGTCAATCAAATAAGACCAAAAGTCAAAATAATAATAGAGTTCTAATTAAATAATAACTCTATCTGATAGAGTTCTAATTAAAATACAACTCCACCTAAAACAATTCTAATTAAAACACAACTCTACCTAAAACAATTCTAACTAAAACACAACTCTAATTAAAAGAACTCTAATTAAACACTAACTCTATCTAAATCAACCCCTAAAAAAATCTATAAATAGAGGTCCCCACACCCTATTTTCGCATCAAATCAAAAATCCTAAGAGAAGTAGGTCCAAAAGCCCCCCTAACCTCCCATAAACCCTAGTTTTGGAGTCCCAACTCCTTACCTAACATCCCTCCTTCGATTTTAGCCTAAAGTACACCTAAAAGCCCTCCAAAAACACTCTAAAATTCATAATAAACTCGAAGAGTCCAGATAAAAAAAAAAAGATACCTTGCATCGGAGATCAGAAATCAAATCCGGAGACAGAACGAAGCAAGGGAGTATGGTACAAGGAGTAATTTTTGTCGGATCTGAGGGAACAAAGTCTTTGCTATCGGAAAGGTATAATCTCTTATTTATTTTTTTATTATTATCTAGGTTTTTTAGCAATGTAATTTATTTGGAAAGTTAGTAGAGACCTACTTTGGCCGGGCGGGGTTGGTGCCTAACACCTTCCAACCCCGTAACATGATCCCTGAATTCAGTTTTTCTCGATTCTAGATTAGTTTTTTATCCGTTTAGAGTCATTGATCGGTTCTTAGACCGTAATAACTAGGTGACGACTCCCAAACCTCAAGGGTCAAAAGCGGATCCGCGCACCTTGCGGATCGAGGGCGCTTTCAGTGGTGACTCCACTGGGGACTTTTGAGGATCAGACTTGAAAAACCCCGAGTATGGGAGCATTGCTAGAGCGACCTAGGCTGTTTTTATTTTTAGTTGTTAGTTTACATGTTTATTTATTTATTTTTTATTATTGATCATATGTTTGGATCATGAATATTCCGCGTTTGCATGTTAGTTTTACTTTTGTTTTTTTTATTATTTTTTATAGTTCGATTAGGGGTCATTTGGAATGACTCTAAATAATGCAAGATTTCAACAAGTTAATTCAGAGGGAATGATGAACGTTGAATCGTGGAATTTTTTTTTAGTTTTTTAGTTTTTTATTTTGTTCGTTAGTAAGGGCGTGTTAATCTGCCCTTTGGCTGTGTTTTTTTTTTCTTCCCTTTTCTCAAAATTTTTTTTTATTAAAGTAGGTGCGATTTATTTTTTCAAACAATGTTTTTTTTATTTGTTTTTATTTTTTTTTAGTGTTAATTTGTTGGTAGGTTTTTAGTCATGCTCTTCTTTACATTACTAACAACAATGGGCTGGCAGTAGGTGTTTAAATCCAATTCATTAAAAAAAAAAAAAAAAAAAAAAAAAAAAAGAGGTTTTGTCAACAGCAACGTTTTGGATTGCTTGTAGAAGTGGGGTCTCCCTAGTAGAAACTCATATTTAAGGGACAAACCCTTAACGTTTTAAAGTTGAGATGTGGTGTGCTATTAGTAGGCTAGTCTTTTTATTTTTTCCATCTTCTTCTTCAATAAGAAGAGCAAAAAAATAGTAACAAACCAGAGAGAGAACGTCCTCTCTCTCTCTTTCTCTCTCTCTCTCTCTCTCTCTGTTTGATAAAGAATCCATGGGGAATCTCTGCTCCTGCATCTCTCCCAAAGAGGTGAAGAAGAAGAACAAATCTTTGAAGTGTTTCTCGAACACTCCACTTGGTATCAACTCTAGCAATCGATGGAGCAGGAACCGATCTTCCAAGAAAGAAACTCTAGACAACTCTGTGATTCAAGAGCAAGCAATCATTGCTACACTTCTTTTTTAACATCACCAACAAAATGGTACTACTCTATCCTTTGATCGATCTAGTGCTCTAAGGGGTCCAACTCCAACTACAAAGAAGCATTCTTTGCCGAGAAGTTCTAGTTCTAGGGATCGGTCTCTCACCGATCCTCTTATTCAACCTCATCAACTTGTTCATGGAGGTGGTTTTGGTGTTTGGTATTGGTATAAAACCATAACACATCTAGAAGAAGGTGGTTTCAAAGTTGATGCCGTAAACCTAACTGGTTCTGGCGTTAATTCATCTGATACAAACAGCATAGCAAGTCTAGGTCAATATGTAAAGCCACTTACTAATTTCCTTGAAAAGCTTGGACACGGGGAGAATGTGATTTTGGTGGGGCACGATTTTGGTGGTACATGCATACCATATGTTATGGAGTTGATTCCATCTAAGATAGCAAAAGCTATTTTTATTGCCGCACCAATGTTAACTAGTGGACAGAGTACCCTTGATATGTTCTCCCAACAAGCAGTTTCAAATGATCTGATGCAGCAAGCTCAGATATTTTTGTATGCAAACGGGAACAATCATCCTCCAACTGCTATTGATATGGACAAATCATTGCTGAGAGACTTGTTATTTAATCAAACTCCTACCAAGGATGTTGCACTAGCTTCAGTGTCGATGAGGCCGATCCCCTTTGCACCGATTCTCGAGAATCTCTCTCTTTCTGATGAGAACTTTGGCTCTGTCAGAAGGTTTTATATAGAGACTCCAGGAGATGATGCCATACCATTCTCTCTTCAGCAGAACATGATAAATCCAAACCCTCCTGAAAGTGTCTTCCGACTAAAAGGCTTTGATCACTCCCCTTTCTTCTCAAAGCCCCAAGGCCTACACAAGCTCTTGGTCGAGATCGCAAAGATTGAAGCCTCGCTAACATGATCAAATAACTGGTTCATACATACACACATGCATATGTAATGTGCGTGTAAAAGGTAATAAAATTCATGCTTTATGATCATCCATGCAATCAGTAGGCATCCATGCATGTGTGATTCTTTTTTCACATTTTTTGGAATAACAAAGGGTAGTTCTTTAAAAAAAAAAAAAAAAAAAAAGATGAAAAGAAATGAAATAAGACGTGTAGTTGAATTTTCCCTAGCATTCATACATATATGTGCTTGTTTTTTATTTGTGTTTTGCTAAAAATAAAAATAAATAAAAAACGTTTAAAAAAAAAAAGAAAAAGAAATTGGGTTGGATTTCAAAAATCAACCATAGGGGAAAATATTGGTCGAGTCAACTCAGTTGAACTCGTGTTGTATCACGCAACATGCGTGGTTTGGTCTTAACATATTGTTTTATATGTTTTCACAATATACGTTGCTTTAATACCCCGATGTTGAATGTGATGAGTCAGGTCGACTTGGTTGGATCTCATGCAATTCAATAGTTGTTCTCAATGCATTCCTTTTATGCTTCATGTGATATTTTTCCATGTTATGTGATGTTGAATGATATGAAATGAGTCGACTTAGTAAATCCACATTTGGATAGTTCATGTGCTAGCTTAAGGTCCATGGTGTCCTTTTGATACCCGATTGAAGTGATCATACCCCTTGGATATTTTGATTGATTGAACCTTAAGTCTCACATGTTGATTGCTTGATTTTAATTAATTGATTGGCTTATGATCGATTATTTTGGTGTTATAATTTTTGCCTATTCGATGTATCATGATCCTGATTGCTATATATTTTGATGCGCACGTCTTGATCTTAGTTCTAATGTGATGGTTTTTTATTAGTATTTATGTAATAGTCATATTGTGATAATCTGATTTGGCCCATGGGCCATTTATCTGAAAAAGGCCCCAGGCACGTCCCATCCTGTTTTTCATACACCACATGCACGTTTACTGTTTTTCACACTTACACGTCCTATATAGCCAATGTGGCACTAGTGCGTGGCCCGGTCTCTTCGGAGATGCGACATCATTCATGAAAATCACAACTCCAGTCACGTACCTATATCAAACTGGGGGCATCAATACCGTCTGATCAGGTGATTCTGAGAGGTATATTGATGCACCCAGGCTGGAGTGACCTGAGCCTTTAACCTATTGTGAGCCACACAGTCACATGTCCCGATTGCCAACGTAGTACTAGTACGTGGTCGGTCCTCTCATGGGATGCCAAACCATTTATGGAAGCTACAACTCTTGACTCGTACCTATAGGTATATAAAAGATAATCTAAGTATATCAATTGCACTTCTTGGTCAAAATCGATGCCTAAGCGAGATCTTGCCCCGCTGTACCCTACTGTACGAGGGGGATAGACTACATCTATTCTAGACGAGAGGTATTTAAGTGGGCCCTTGCTTAGCATTGCGCACCACCTCTAAACTAGAGATCAAACTGGCTATTTTTGGCTTCAGAGAAGTGAGTTGAGATTTTAGATTATCACCTATACGGTATGTAGCTACGTGGTTTTCGTCATTACGACGGCCACGACTACTAAATATTGGAGTCGTCACCATTCAAGTAGGAAGTAGGTGTGAATGGTCACCCGAGGTACATTTTCGAAAAAATGGTATTTTGGTATTTTAGTGACTCACAATGGACAAGGGGTGGTCAAACCGTGAGATTTGGGTAAGCGGCTCGATTGGAGAAAAGGGAAGGTGTTAGGCACCCCTTTCTCCCCGCCACGTGGCGGTAACCTCCAATAACTCGATCATTTTGATTTTTAAAAGAAAGTGAAAAATGTGCCACGTGGGTGCATTTGTTCCCTAAGTAGGGATTTAATTTTGGCTTGATCATAGGGTCATTTCATTAATGGAAATGACCCTTATGAACCTTAGCCTTGGGGTCCAATCATCAAAAGGGGTAAAATAAAATAGAAGAAGGGGGTGTTAGAAGAGGGAAGAGTAGAAGGTTAGAGAGAGAGAGAGGGGAGGGGGAAGTTTAAGACCCACCTTGTAGCTTTCAAGTTCTTCTTTTCTTGTTCTTCTTCTTCTTCCTTTAACTTCTCTTGAGTCCTTGGTGAGTTGAGAATGAAACTTTTCTCCTTTTTTTTTAGAATATGTTATGAGAGATTAGTAAGAGAGAGTAGAGAGAGTATGCTTTTTTTTTTAGGGAGACTTGGTGTCCATTTTTGGGATGAGAGGTGAGGTATTTATAGATGTTTGGGGGTATAATGGGGTGAAGAGTTGAGAGGATAGAGAATAGCATGGTTTTTAGAAGATGAGGGTATGAAATTTGGAGTGAATTTAGGGGTAGTTTTGTAAAGAATGGAAATGGATTGTATTTCAACCCAAATGGTTTGGATCCTATCCAAATCCATTTGGATAGAGTGTTGGGTGGGATGAGATGAGTGATGGTTGATGGGAGGAGTGGGGGTGTAAGAGAGTTGTTTAGGGAAGGAGTGTTAGGTTGATGAAAAGGATAGGGTGGAGGGATGGGTAGTGTAAGAGATTGGTTGGTTGATTTTTTGGGAGAATAAAGGAGATGATGCCATGTGACAATCATGATGAGAGGGTGAGGAATGAGATTGGTTGATTGGTTGATGGGGGTTGCTTGATTAGAGAGAGAGAAATGGGTTAGTTGATTGATGATGAATGAAGTATGGGTTGAGGTGATTTTGTGGGAGTGTTTTAAGAAAAATGATGGGTGTAGATATGGGTTGTTGATGTTGGAGAGTGATGATGGTGTTAGGGTATGTTGAGTATGGGTTGTGATGTTGGTGGTTAGAGAATGGGGATAGGTTAGGTTAGGGTAGGGTATGTTGAGGTGATTTTGGAGGAAAGTGATGTGTTAGATGAGTTGTTTAGAGAATGGTGATGGGGATGGGTGATGAGATGAGGGAAGTGAAGGATGGTGATGACATGTGTCATCTTTTGATGTGAAGATTATGATTGGTTGATGTGAATAATGGATAATGGGTTAAGGTAGTGGGTTGGATAATGAATTGGATAGGTTTATGGGCTTTTAAGTGTTGGGCTTGGGTTTAGGAGGGTTGTGGATCATTTTGACTTGGATTGGGTTTGTTTTGGATTGGATTTTTGAGGGTAGGTTGGTTTTAGGTTTAGGTGGTGTGGAGTTGATTTTGGGTTAGGGATAAGATTGGAAAATAGGTTTAGGAAAGAGTTGAGGGCTTGTGGGCCTTAGGTGGGTTTAGGGTATTCACGAATTTCGAGGCCGAGCGGTGGAGGATAGATGAGGGTTAGGTATCCCAAGTCTCACATTTTTAATTTTTTAATTTTTTTTGTGTTTTTGAAATTATTGATTTGATAAAAAATGCCACGTGTTGGCGAATCGGGCTTTTTGGGCCCGTTTGAAGGATTTTATCGATTTTAAATGTAAACGTGGAGCGGTGGTATTGAACACATGTGGGATGGGTCACAACCCTTCTTGTGGATTCCTTAGACCGTTGGGTGGTCTTAGGGCCTTAGTTCAATTAAATTGCCACTTTTTAACTTTTTTGGGCTTTTGAGGCCTGTTGCCTTATTTTGTTGGAAAATCGGTATTTCAAATGAGCCGGGGTAGATGGGAGTGTGCCGAATCCTTTTAGTGGACCTACTAACCCATTGAGAGGTGTTAGAGGCCTTGATTTTGGCGAAAATTGATGATTTCAATGCTTCGGGCCTTCGAGGCCCGCTGGCCAAATTTATTGAAAAAAATTATTTTTGGGCCCTTTCAAGTGAGGGCCCATTCAAATCGGGGTGTCTACAGCTGCCCTTCTTTGCAGGAATTGCGTGCAAAGAACTGCAAAGAATAGACTAAACCCCTATTTGTACGGGCCTGATGAAATTCTGCAAAACACGACTTCGAATTGCCGGCTGAATTGATGACTTTTGTAGAAAAATGGTTACTCAAGCGCGGGGTCTGATAGAGTTACCTTATTGATTCTTTGGTCTTGATGGCGCGAAGCTCGTGTGAGACCTCGGATTTGATGAAGATTTGGGGATTTTGAAATTTGGGTATTTCTCGGTCGTGTTTTAACAAATCGAAATTAAGTGTAACTTGAAAGGATTTTGAAAATTTTCTGATATTTCAATTTTTGATTTTTTTTTTTTCTTTTTTGACTGATCCGTGCTTGGGGCACGGATAGTTTTTGATTCACTTATATCTGTGTTTGAGGCACGGATGGCTTTGATTCCATTTCATCCGTTCCAGGAACGCGGATGGTGCCATTTTTGTTTTAACCATGTTTAAGATACGGTTGTAATAAATACTTCCCTATCCGTGCTGGTAGCACGGACCAATACGATTTCGAACGTTTTAAATCCCGCGCACCTCCTTATTTTCAGTTTCTTCTTCGTTTCCTTCGGTTTTTCCTTCTCTCTGACGACTTTTGGCGACTTCTCTTCTTGCCTTTTCATTATCTTATTAACTCCCCTCCTCTTCTCTTCATTTTCTCTTTATTTTCATTGATTTGGACCTTTGGCGAGCGTAAGTGGAGTGAGTATTGCTTTTGAACGCTTGAGGGAGGCTTTGGAGTGTGGACGAGTTCGATTGGACTACGATTTTGAGTCGAGGTAAGTCCTTGGTTGACCCCTCTCTTTTGGCTTTCTTGTTCACTTTGTATGAGAATTTTTGTATCGTGTGCAAACAATGTCTCTACTTTGTGTTTCCCACTCGACTTTCACTTTTACATGCTTTATATGCGATGTTTCTCTCTTTCTTCCAGCATTTGCATGTGATATCAATTACTTTGTCCATCTTTTATGCTTTCTATGGATGTATGGGTTACTGTTGGTGTTGGGTGAGAGGCTTCCCAGGATGTTTGGGAACTTGGTGGTGGTGGAGGGAGATGGTTGTGGGTATGATTGGTGGCTTTTGAATTGTGAGGCAAACTGGCATGATGGGATTTACGGAGAGTGGTGGTGGATGAAAATTTCCCAGGATGTCGGGGAACCATAATGAGGTATCGACAGTGCTGTATTGGGTGGTAGGAGGGTGGTTTTTCGGGCTGTTAATAAGATATCGCGGTTTGGTACTGTTTTGATGAGAGTTTTGATGAGGCTGGACCATTTGGGTGACTTGGATTGGCAATCGATTCTTGGGTGTTCGTCGGGTTTGGTAGGTTCGGTTCATAGTTTATTTAGCCAGGTTGGGATGTATGGGTTTGTGAAAAGGACTGGGTGTTTTTAGAAGCGAGTTGATGAAGTGATGGTTGTGGCTGGATCGTCGGGTTACAAATGGGATTGTTTAGGGCGAAGAGTGCGATGGTTTAGGTTTGTCTGGAGTTTGAGGGTTGGTTTAAGGTTTGTCTGGAGTGAGGATGGGATTGGGTTTAAGGATGGTTTGGCACTGTTCCTAGAGGTTATTTGGAGTAGGTGCTTGGGTTGGGTTTGAGGAACGATCCTTGAAGTGGCTAAGGTTGTTTTGGGGTTTATTGTTTGGGAAGTGGTTTAGAGACCGACCTTGGGACTGAAATGAGGAAGGTCGGATGTAGTCACGAGACTATTTTAGGCCTGTTGGGACTGGGTTGGACTGTTGGTGAAGGGTCTTAGACGCACCTTTTTAGCATGCCTTTTGGTCATAACTGTTTGTTTATCATGCTCTTCGCGTTTGATCTCTTTGCCTGCTTGATTGTGAATGTTTCGACTTGTTTCAGATATCTGCATATTTTCTCTCTTTTGAATGATTGATCGGCTTGTCACGGTCGTATGCTAGAACTGGGTTTGACTAGATTTAATGGGTGGACTGGGCTGATTGAGTTGACTGGATTGACTCAGGGTAGGTTAGCTTAGGTTGACTGGATTGAGCGAGTTGGTTGGGCTAGGTTTTAACTTGAGTTGACTGTGTTTGACTGAGGTGGGTTAGGCTTGACTTAGCTTGGATAGGTTTGACTGAGTTGACTGGGTTTGACTCAGATTGGATAAGCTTGACTGAGTTGACTGGGTTTCAGGTTGAGTCATCCCAGGTTTGACTTTGGTTGGGTAGGTTTGACTAGGCTTTGACCGGGGTTGATCGAGTTTTGACTTGAGTTGACTGAGTTTTGACTTGAATCGATTGGGTTTGATAGGTTTGACTGAGTCGACTGGATAGGTTTGACTGAGTTTGGCTTGAGTTGATTGAGTTTGGGTAAGGTTGGTTGGGATTGACTTGAGTTGGGTAGGTTTGTCCTAGACAGCTTCATCAAGATACGTGATCATAGGATTTTTGCATTGTTGATTGATTACATGGCGATTTGCAGATGGGTAGAGAGCGGAGGAGCCGAGTGGCGAGACATTCTTCTGATGAGGAGGAGGAGGCGAGGCCTAGGACCCGGTATAGACACCCCATTTTTGTACTCGCCTGATTAATCAACTCGTCAACCCGATTGTAATGATTCCCAATGACGGATGTGTATTCCGTTGCTTTATTTTGTTACCAGATGTGTTTCAAAAATCTGGATGAGGTATCTCGAACTAACAAAATCTTAGAAACCACGCTACGCTAGGAAAATAAGACTCCAGAAACATAGAAATCATCATCTTGCAGACCCAAAAAGAAGTTTCACGATAAAAATCACTAAAAATTGACCAAATTACCAAAATACCCCTAACCTCAAAACAATCCTAGAGCCTACGTTACGCTTAGGAAAATCCTCTCAAACACATAAAATAACAAATCGAAACCAAATAAATCATTTCGCCAATTTTAACAAAATTCGACAAAATTACGAAAATGCCCCTCATAAAGTTCACGACCATTTCACACAAAAAATTTCATAAATGACGCAAACTAATATTTCCATTGAATTCCTTACGAAAAATCGATTCTAAAACATCCTAGAACATTAAAAACTGACTTGAAACGTGAAAAGTCCTTTCTGGGGGCAAAACGGTAATTTCACAATTTTCATAATAAAAAATTTCGAAATTAATAAATAAAACATTAAATAATTAAAGTGAAACATTGATGAAATTAATTTAAAATTTTGAATTAAAAAATCGATCAATCGGACTTTCAAGTAAAATTGTTGAGGGTTCGTGAGATATTTCTTTAAGGACCCCTCCATTTGAGGGTCCAAAGAATTAAAGAAATAATGGAGGAGGGGTCTCCAAAAATTAAAAGTAAATCAAGCAAGACTAAAGTCAAGGTATTAAAGTCATTCAAGTGAGACTAATGTCAAAATTAAAGTCAATTAAGCAAGACTGAAGTCAAGATATTAAAAGTCAATCAATTAAGACTAAAGTCAAAATATTAAAAGTCAATAAAATAAGACCAAAAGTCATAATAGAGTTCTAATTAAATATTAACTCTATCTAATAGAGTTCTAACTAAAAAATAATTCTACCTAAAATAATTCTAATTAAAACACAATTCTACCTAAAACAAGTCTAACTAAAACACAACTCTAATTAAAAGAACTCTAATTAAACACTAACTCTATCGAAAACAACCCCTAAAAACATCTATAAATAGAGGTGCTCACACCCTATTTTCGTATCAAATCAAAAATCCTAAGAGAAGTAGGTCTAGAAGTCCCCCTAGCCTCCCATAAACCCTAGTTTTGGAGCCCCAACTCCTTACCTAACATCCCTCCTTTGATTTTAGCCTAAAGAATACCTAAAAACCTTCTAAAAACATCCCAAAATCCTCAACAAACTTGAAGAGTTCGGATCCAAAAATAAGGAGATAACTTGCCTCAGAGATCCGAAATCAAATCCGGAGACAGAACGAAGCAAGGGAGTATGGTACAAGGAGCTATTTTTGTCAGATCTGAGGGAATAAAGTTTGCTATCGGAAAGGTATAAAAATTTTTTTATTTATTTTTATCTAGGTTTTTAGCAATGTAATATTTACTTGGGAAGTTAGTAGACACCGACTTTGGCCGGGCGGGGTTGGTGCCTAACACCTTCCAACCCCGTAACATGATCCCCGAATTCAGCTTTTTTTGGTTTTAGATTAGTTTTTTTTTTATCCGTTTAGAGTCATGATCGGTTCCTAGACCTTAACAACTAGGTGGCGACTCCCAAACCTCAAGGGTCAAAAGTTGATCCGCGTACCCTACGGATCGAGGGCGTTTTCAGTGGCGACTCCACTGGGGACATTGAGGATCAAACTTGAAAAACCCCAAGTATGGGAGCATTGCCAATGACCTAGTGTTTGTTCTAGTTTATTTTATTTAATTCTTAGTTAGTTTCTTTTTATTATTTGTTTATTGTTGTTGGTACATCATTAATTATCTGATTCTACTCGGAGTACTTTGATCTAACATGTTAATCTTTATGATCCGATCAAGGATCATTCGGGGTGACCCTAAAATAATACAAGATTTTGAAAGGTTTTTTTTAGGGATGGTTTTAATGATTATTGAGCATGAGAAGTTTTTTTTTTTATTTTAGTTTTTATTATTTTTTATTTTTTATTCCGTTTTTGGGGCACAAATAAAAGTTTTGTTTATGTTGAGCATGTGTGATTTGTTCTTTAAACCTTTCTTTTAAAATTTAATTTTTTTTTTTTTTGAGTATACTGTTGGGGATAGCGACAGTAAAGTTCCCATTTGTTTTTTTTTGGGTGTTTGAGTAAAATCGGATTCTAATTGTTAAACCATTAATTTCGCAATAAATGGGGTGTCGATAGTGAAAAAATCTCTTTGATTTTTTTTCACTTATTCTTTAATCCATATTTTTAAGATAACAGAATGTATCTCTTCGTCCCCATCTAGTTCTATCGGTCTCAACAGACCCAAGAACTCTGCTCTTTGACGGTTCCAAAGCCGTGCGTCGATTCTATGAATCTCGAACGATCTAGAGATCGGACGATGGGAGTTTGCTGTCATCCTTTACCACTTGATCGAACGAGAACGATGGATTAAGGATCGGGTAGGGAATACGATCTGTTACATGAGATGAAAGGTTCGATTAAGATCAGTAATCACTTGCCTAAACTCGGTTTTGAGCCTCATCTCTACGTTTCTATTCAATATAATATCAGTTCACCTCTCGATTTCGATGGCTATTTTTCCAGTCAACCGTTCTTGTAAGATTGGTGCGTCTAATCTCGAGTTCAAACATGAAGATCTCTGTGGAGATAGGTTGAAGCTCAGTTTCTCACCCTCTTTTTTTTAATAGATTCGAACCATCAGAAGGTTGTTCCATGGAGTTTTTTTTCTAGCTGGAAAAATAATTTCGCTTCGGTTTCAAGCTCTAACAGAGCGTTAATGGTGGCTAATCAAGATGTTGGCTCTTTATTCTTCTCTTTTTCTTTTAAAATTCGGTTTTATTTTAGTTTGTGAGAGAGAGTGATTGCTGTAATCGAGCGTTCTCATCGGTTGAAGTATCAATCTAAAAAAAAAGGGGGCAGAAACAGTTTTCGTTTTTAATTCCTTCATCACCAAAACCAACTAATTGGATTAGTTCGGTGGAAAATTTTTAATCAGGTTGTTAAGATTGGATTTTAAGGATGAAAATCGAAGAATATCTACGTTCCGATCCGCCCATTCGAAGCCCCTGATCAACGATAAAAAATCTGGTTTGAGTTGGGTGAGATCGAAAAAGGAAAATTCTTTTATATTGAATCAGTAAGTTGTTTTTTTTAAAATTTTTTTTTTTTTTCTGATTTGGACCAACGTTTCCAAACCCCCTGTTTCAGATTTTTATCTCGACGATGACCTCGACAAATCTACGGTGTTTGGTTTCCACTCTTGATCTCATTTGTTTTTCGTTAAAAAAAAAAGGAGATAAAAAAAATAAGAGATTAAAAGGTTTTTTTTTTTTTAAATAATAAAGCAAATCAATTTTTAAATGTTACCAACAGCAACATATGTTTATCTTTTGGTTGTGCTTTCTAAATTTCTTTTGATAGAGCTCAACTCTTTTTTTAAAAAAAATCAAAAATCAAAAATCAAAATAAAAACATCTTCTTTATCTCATCAATCATATTTATACCCTCAATTCGATATCCTTTAAAATTTTGAATTATTGTGGGTCACCCCAAAACAATCTTGATTGGACTATATAAATCTTTTTGCAAGATTTGGAACCGTGGGCTTATTTCAATGATTCGGACCATATTGTTAGGTTATGTTGATTGCCTATCGAACATACCATAATCTTGCTTGAGATACATGATTGATGTTGATCGTAATGTTAATGTGCTTATGTGATCGGAATAGGGTGATCTTGATTGAATATTCATATGATTTGAATGGTTTTTATTTTGATTAAATGTATGATAGTATGATCAGGGCCATAGGCCCATTTGTTTGAAAAAGGCCCCGGGCACACCCCACCCTGTTTTGCACACACCACATGCACGTTTACTGTTTTTTCCACTTACACGTCCCATATAGCCAACGTGGCACTAGTGCGTGGCCCGGTCTCTTCGGAGATGCGATGTCATTCATGAAAACCACAACTCCAGTCACGTACATTAGGGTATATCAAACTGGGGCATCAATACCATCTGATCAGGTGATTCTGAGAAGTATATTGATGCACCCAGGCTGGAGCGACCTGAGCCTTTGACCTATTGTAAGCCACACAGTCACATGTCCCGATTGCCAACGTAGTACTAGTACATGGTCAGTCCCCTCGTGGGATGCCAAACCATTTATGAAAGCTACAACTCTTGACTCGTACTCGTAGGTATAAAAGATAATCTAAGTATATCAATTGCACTTCTTGGTCAAAATCGGTGCCTAAGCAAGATCTTGCCCCGCTGTACCCTACTGTACGAGGGGGATAGACTACGTCTATTCTAGACGAGAGGTATTTAAGTGGGCCCTTGCTCAGCATTGTGCGCCACCTCTCAATTGGAGATCAAACTGGCTGTTTTTGGCTTCAGAGAAGTGAGTTGAGGTTTTAGATTATCACCTACACGGTATATCAAACCAAGTCACCACGTATCGAGAGGTATATAGGTGTGCTTGGGCAAGGGTGGCCAGATAAAAATGCATTGCACGTAGTAAGCTTAGAGTCTGGAAACCTTCCCAATAGGTCACGACTCGAACTTATCGTGGGTGTTCCTAGGTTGTTTATTGAATGGAACCTGTTGATTGATGTGAATGATGTGAATGGTGAGATCAGAGTGCATGATTGTCCTCAAGGATCAAAAATTTATTTTTGAAAATTAAAATGGGTGCACCGACCTAATAAAGAATCCATTCTTTTACAATAATGACCCAGTCCATCCCGACCCAACAATCATGATGGACCGGGCCAGTTAAATCAAAATGGAAATCGAATTTTCAAAGAAGAAAAAGAAAATATTTTTCAGAAAAAATTATTTTCCAAAAGAAGTGTTCTTTAAAGAAACGTTTTCCAGAAAAAATATTTTTCAGAAAATATTTTCCAGGAAATATTTTTCATAAGAACAAGATTTTTCAAAAGAAAATAAAATATTGATATGGACCATTGGAAGAGTACTAAAATACCCTTTTGTGTCAAACCAGGATGCTAGTCGCAGGCGACAACCCAATTGATCAGTTAGTCAAAACAACCGTCATAGGAATGCACCCTGTAGAGAAGATCAATTTTGGGAAATTCATGTTGAGGAGTGCTCTCTACTTCCATGAGTTTGAGATAGACTGGAACCTCTTATGTGCTATGGCTAAGCGATGGAACCCCTATCTTCACATATTCCATATGGGGTATATACATTTATGCCCTACTCACGAGGATTATTGTGGCATCATGAGGATATCCACTTCAGGACCTCTAGTCAGGCCCTCATTGAAAACCGGATATTCTTGTGAACTCGCCACAGGACTAAATATTTCTAAGGAAGAAGCCAAGGCCTTAGTCCATGATGGGAGATTGAACTTAGTACCTTTACTGTGCCCGTATCGCTCCCACAGTCACCCTATCAATGTAAAACCCGAAGCCTGGCGAGCCACTAGAGATTACCGATTATGCTTAGGAATCCTAGCCCAATACATAATGACCTCCAATAGCGATGGCCAAACTATCCCGGAGTCCTTCATAGATATAGCCTCTCAACTCTCAAGGAAAGCCAACCCAGTACCTCTCATCCTAGCTGAAACTTTCTCAGGTTTAGATGCCATAAAAAATGGTGAGCGGGAAAGCTTCAAAGGAAGCCCCTACTTACTCTATATGTGGCTTTGTGACCGTCTCAAATTCGTAGAAGTTCCCTCAAACCTCGAATATGGGCCAGAACACATTTCCAAAAGAAACATGTTAGTGCGTCACAACTCAGTCAAGGCCTGGAGCAAATGGTTAGACTCTCGCCTCGCCTGTCATATCGATTTTAGGTGCCCTTGGTGGATGACTGATCCACCTGTTCTAGGAACCAAAGGATCCTACTATGTCCGTCTAATTGGTTTAGAAGAAACATTTTTTTACCATCCTAATCTGATCCCAGAACAGTACGATGTACCTACAGAGTTATCCTTACCTCAGCACAAAGCTTTCCCCCGAGCCTTTGACTGAAAAGTTAGTACACCTCATTGAGAAAGCTTGGAACAAGCGCACCTTAGGGTATCCTGACGGACCAGCAGAATTCAGAGAGCCAGTTGTTAGAACCAAGAGGGTCAAGCCTGACAGCAATCCTGATGACTATCAAGACAAAGCCAAGCGTCCATGTAAAAATAATTCAAATCAAATTTGTTGAAAGATGTTTTAATAAGAACATATTATTTGTCAATCATTTTCAATAAAACTATCTTTCTTTTCGAATAAATATTCATTTTTCGAACACTCATTGTATGAATGGATTAATTAATGGATTGGTGCACAAACCTTAATAAAATGATTCTTAAAAATGTTATCAAGGGGGTAATATTGAAATTGACTAAATCTACCTTTGATGGGGTCATATAGGATTATCATTGCGTCCAAACTCAAGCGTCCACCTCCTAGTTGGAGTCGTAAGTCCAGTCGGTTAGAAAGAACCACAGTACCAAGTCAACAAGCAGAGATGGCTTCAGAATCTGAGCTCACAGAGATCCGTAAGATCTTGGCAGCCTTTGCCAATGATATCAGCAATATAAAAGGCAAAGTGGAAATGTTATAACAGACCTCGGAATCGACGGGAATTCCTTTAGATGACCCAAAAGGCAAAAAAGTTGAAGAGAAACGTCCACGTGAAGTCTTCGAGCTCGACGGAGACGAAGAATATGTTGATGAAAATCCAGCGTTATCTAATAGAATGTCTCAATTGGAGTCAGCGATGAAGAGTATAAAGGGTATTGATGAAATTGCAGCAGGCATTGAAGCTTTGAATCGCATCCCTTGAATCCATTTGCCAGAAAAGTTTGTAATGCCTGAAATGGACAAGTTCAGTGGGACAGGGTGTGCGAAAACACATCTTAAGGTGTATGTTACCAACATGCGCACTATGGGGCTCAGCGACGAACAGATGACATTGTTGTTCCAAAGAACTTTATCAGGATCAGTACTACATTGGTTAATGTCTCAAGATCCAGTTATTGTGGGTACGTGGGAAAACATGTCAAAGGCCTTCTAGCATCAGTATAAGTACAGTACCGAGATTGAGACTTCAAAAAGGGATTTGGAAGCAACTAAACAGAAAAATGGGGAGACATTCATTGATTTCATTGGTCGCTGGAGGGCCAAGGCTTCTCAAATGTGGGATAGACCTTCGGAGAAGGAACAAGTAGCAATTATCCTAAAGAACCTCTCTCAAGGATATGCTCAACACCTAGTGGCCCAATACCTCCCTACTTTTGAATCCTTATTGCAAGTCGGGAACCAACTTGAGGATGCATTCGCCTCTGGGATCCTTTCTAACCCTCAGATAACAAGCCTAAGAAACCATATGTTCCCAAACCCAATATCAACCATACTTACGTCGCCAATACCTCCGTTACTCCAGCTCAACCCCCGGCCGGGGTTAATAACCAGAGTACACCCGAGTCAACCTCGAACTCCGCGTCAATTTACCAATTTAGGAATGACCCTTACCGTAGATTTGCAAAAACTGTTGAAGAAAGGGTTGCTTACCCCGATTCAACCCCGACCTTTACCAAATCCCTTGCCAGCCGGACACAACCCCAACTTATTCTGTGAATTTCATCAAAATCCTGGCCATCACACGGATCGATGTATCACCCTGCGTCATGCCATTCAAAACCTTATTGATAACAAAAAGATCACGATCCCTAGCCCACCAAATGTCACCACTAATCCACTACCTACCTATCAACCTCTACCAACCCTAAATATGGTTTCTCATACCTCATTGCCATTCGATCCCATCTCTCTAATCCATCCAATCCAGGTCAAACCACCTAGTTACCCCCTTGCCGGGATAGCTTTCACTGATGAGGTTTTCACTACGAACTATGAACCATTTGATCTAACCTCGGATGATACATATTGTTTATCCCCGCCTAGTTACGATAGTCCCGCGTTCACTAGTTACTTGTTGGCCCAAATGAATCTAAATAGCCCTGTACCTTTGACAGACAAAGATCCATACTTGTTGACTGAGGAAGATGAGCCTTTTCCCCTTTCCTGTGATGAAGTTAGACATATGACTCGAGGAGGAAGAGTTTTTAAGCCACAAGAACTCTGTGTTGATAATCCTGCAGTCCTGGCAAGAAAAGAAGGAGAAGATCCCACTAAGGGAAGCATCGAAGAAGATAACTCCGTGATCAAACAGTTGAAAAAATCAGGGGCCAATATCTCAGTATTGGGGTTTACTCATGGCTTCCACTGCTCATAGGGAGGCTGTTATCAAAGCACTAAACACAGCCCAAGTCTCCCTTGATACTTCTCCAGATCAGCTGGCCAGTATAGTAGGGACAACTTACGTGGAGAATATCCTATCCTTTTCAGACTCAGATCTCCCAAAAGAAGGGGCAAGCCACACTAAGCCGTTGCACATTACAATTGACTGTAACGGAATGAGGGTACCTCTGGTTTTGATTGATAACAGGAGTGCACTGAACGTTTGTCCGCTGAAAACGGCTACTTATCTCGGGTTTAAGGCTGAAGATCTCAAACCTACTAATCAAGGTGTTAGAGCCTATGATAACACCAAGAGAGATGTACTGGAATTTTGCACCTTCGAGTGTCCACAGGCATAGTTGAATTTCCTATGAAATTTCAGGTTATTGACATCCAGTCTTCTTTCAATTTACTGTTAGGGAGACCATAGTTACACCAAATCAAAGCCATCCCTTCTACGCTACACCAGAAGGTCAAGTTTATCAAGGATGGGCTAGTGATTACTCTCCATGGAGATGCTGAAATTGTAGGGATTATGAACAATACTGAAGCTAAGGATGAGCCGTTGCTTGAAATTCAACCAGAACAACAGGGAGTAGAGCTCAGTGGGTTAGAGTTTGAAAAGATATGCTCAGTCCAATGGGATAAAGTCATGAAAGAATACTTTAGAAATGAAAAATACCTCTAATTGCTACATGGCCAATATATTCAAGAAAATGAGATTCTTCCCTGGTATGGGCTTAGGTCGCAAGCATCAAGGTATTAAGGAGGCACCAGTGATTAAGGAGGTCATCGGCACATTCAGACTAGGATATAAACCTACTAAGGAAGATTGGGCTCAATACTGGAAGACAAAACGGGATAAGGCCATTGCTAAAAGGCAAAGGCGTACCACAAATCTCATTAAAATGAAGCCCTATCGAAAGATCCTCAATAGTTATTTTGTGAAAGAAGGAGAAGACTTCCGCTACTGTGGATTCCCAAAGCCGTTCATTGATCACATCACAGGCACTCGTCTGCCGGGGTTTGAAATCTTTTTTGGCATGGAATGGCCCGAAAAGGAAGCAAGCATAGAAGTTAAGGAGAAGAAAGTTGAAGACTGGCAGCTCGATCTGGACTCCTTCAACATAGATCAACTATTCATTGAAGATCATGGTATCTTAGTGTTGTCAGTTGAGAAAGGAATCCCAAATCCTCAGTCTGTAATCAAACCCGCTGTTGGGTCTCTATCAAATTATCATATAATCAGTCCTGTGTTGCATGTCAAGGCTGGGTCTGTCAGTCCCATTAGTCCTATTCAGTCTGACATGCCAGTTGAGTCCTTTATTTCTGTTGAGTCGAATAAGTTTGTTGTTTCTGCTGAGTCTGTTTTTCCTGCTGAGTCAAGTGAGTTTGTCAAGTCTGCAATGAGTCCTGTTACCCCATCTCTTTTCAATGAAATGAAAGAACTTTTTGATTACCCTGAACGCAATAATAATTTAACTAATAATCTGGCTTCGGAGGGAGAATCTTCTGACGAGGAACCTCCCCCTGAAATAATCAAATTACTTGAACAAGAAGAGGAACGTCAGGCTCAACCTCTAATAGAGGAAGTAGAGGTTATCAACCTCGGAACAAAAGAAAGTCCTCAAGAAATTCGGATAAGGGTCACTTTATCTTCCGATGAACGCAAAGGGATAGTGGATTTACTCAGAAAGTTCAAGGACGTATTCGCGTGGTCTTACGAGGATATGCCGGGGGTAAGCACAGATATTGTCCAACATCGGATTCTGTTATATCCTGATGCTCGACCAGTCAAACAGAAACTTCTACGTATGAAGCCGGAATGGACTTTGAAAATCAAAGAAGAAGTTACGAAGCAGATTAACGCTGGATTTTTGAAAGTAGTAGAATACCCTGAGTGGATTGCTAATGTCGTTCTAGTACCGAAAAAGGATGGAAAAGTCAGGATGTGTGTGGATTTTAGAAACCTAAACAAAGCAGCCCAAAGGATAGTTTTCCCTTTACCACCACATAGATGTTCTAGTGGACAGTACAGCAGGACACGCGTTGTTGTCCTTCATGGATGGATTTTCAGGGTACAATCAGATAAAAATGAACCCTCGAGATATGCAAAAAACTTCATTCATCACACAGTGGGGGACCTTCTGCTACAGGGTCATACTTTTTGGTTTGAAGAACGCTGGAGCCACCTATCAAAGAGCAACCACGACTTTACTACATGACATGATACACAAAGAGGTTGAAGTCTATGTAGATGATATGATAGTTAAATCCAAAGAACGACTAGGGCATGTTACTGCATTGAAAAAATTTATCACAAGGATTCAAAAGTACCAACTCCGCCTCGACCCACAGAAATGTGTATTTGGAGTAACTTCTGGAAAATTATTGGGGTTTGTAGTCAGTCAGAGAGGGATTGAAGTAGACCCTGTAAAGATTAAAGCTATCCAAGAGATGCTGTCGCCCAAGACTGAAAAGCAGATTCGAGGTTTTCTGGGTAGAATCCAGTATGTTAGCAGGTTCATCGCTCAACTCACCAACGTTTGCAAACCTATTTTCAAGCTTCTTAAAAAGAATAAACCAACAGTTTGGAATGAGCAATGTCAAAAGGCTTTCGACCAAGTCAAGGAGTATCTCTTAAACCCACCTATTTTGGTCCCACCTACACCGGGTGAACCGCTTCTTCTTTATCTGTCAGTCACAGAAGAAGCTATGGGATGCATGCTTGCACAGTATGACAAGGATACTCGTAAAGAAATGGCCATCTACTACATCAGCAAGAAGATGTTAGAGTATGAACGAAAATATTCATCCTTGGAGAAAACTTGCTTACCACTAGTATGGCCTACTCAGAGACTCCGGCACTATATGTTGTCTCATTTAATTATCCTGTTATCTCGGATGGATCCTCTCAAGTATCTTTTTGAGAAACCGGCGTTGATAGGGAGAACCACGCGATGGTTGTTGTTGCTATCAGAGTTTGACATCACGCATGTTACACAGAAGTCTATCAAAGGGAAAGCTGTAGCAGAATACTTGACAGATCACCCTGTAGTAGAAGGAATAAGGCCTATCGATCAATTCCCAGATGAGAACATCTTACACGGTAAAGAAGAACCGCAGAACCAAACATGGCAGTTATACTTTGATGGAGCCGCCAATCAAAATGGGTATGGAATAGGGGCAGTCCTGCTTTCTCCGGAAGGATGCCACGTTCCTATTGCTATTAAATTAGCCTTCTCGAACACTAATAACACGGCTGAATACGAGGCATGCATCACCGGGCTCGAAGCTGCTTTGAACCTAGGCATTACAGAAATTGAAGTTTTTGGGAATTCAGCCTTGGTCATACATCAGTCATTGGAAGAATGGAAGACTAGGGATGAAAAGTTGAAACCCTACCATGAGTATTTGTTAAACTTAGTCAGTAAGTTTAAAGCTATCCTGTTCCAACACTTGTCAAGGGAGGATAACAGATTTGCTGACTCCTTAGCAACTTTATCTTCAATGATCTATTTACCCCCTGGCATGGAATTGAGGCCGATCACTGTTGAAGTCAAAGACAAACCCGCATACTGCCATCAGATCAACATTGCTACTCGACTACCCGATGGAAAGCCATGGTACACAGACATAAAGAAAGTGTTGGAAAAATAAGAATTCCCGGAAGAAGCATCGAGGAAGGAACGACAGACCCTACTAAGATTAGCATCTCAATTTATCCTGTGCGCAGGAAGCTTATACAAAAGGTCTTATGATGGGATTCACTTGTCGTGTGTTGATGAAGATCAAGCTGAACAGATAATGATTGAACTACAGTTAGGAGAATGTGGCCCTCACATGAGTGGGAAAATGTTAGCTAAGAAAATTATGAGACAAGGATACTACTGGCCCACGATGGAAACAGATTATCATCACCTAGTCAAAATCTGTCATAAGTGCCGAATACATGCGAACCTTATACATGTGCCACCATCTCAATTAGTGGGTCTGACTTCACCATGGCCATTATCAGTCTGGGGAATTGACATTATTGGTAAAATATCACCTAAGACATCAAACGGGCATGAATACATTCTGGTTGCCATCAATTATTTTACCAAATGGGTCGAAGCTGCCTCTTATGCTGTCCTCACTGCGTCTCGAGTTGCAAAGTTTATTCAAACGAACATCATCAGTCGATACGGGATACCTTCGGAGCTGATCTCTGATAACGGGTCACACTTCAAAGCTGAGGTTATCAAATTATGTTCAAAGTTCAAAATCTCACACCATAAATCATCTCCTTACCGCCCTCAGACTAATGGAGCAGTCGAAGCAGCTAATAAGAATATTAAGACTATCCTCAGGAAAATGTGTCAATCACATTGAGATTGGTCAGAAAAACTGTCATTTGCATTATGGGCATATCGAACCTCAATTCGATCTTCCACTGGAGCTACTCCCTACTCCTTAGTGTATGGAATGGAAGCAGTCTTGCCAGTTGAAATGGAGATTTCGTCTCTCAGGGTCTTGTTAGAAAGTCAGTTGTCAGAAGCAGATTGGGTTCGTCAACGGTATGAAGAATTGAATTTTATCGAAGAAAAATGACTAAGAGCGTTGTACCACGTGCAAGCTTATCAAAGAAGAGTCGCCCGCGCATTTGACAAAAAAATCAAGGCCCGTCACTTACAAGTCGGAGACTTAGTACTCAAAGAGAATCAGGCACCTATCTTTGACCCTAGAGGGAAGTTCAAACCAAATCGGGGAGGTCCGTTCATCGTCAAGGAAATATTACCAGGAAAAACTGTCAGAGTTCAAGATCATGATGGAATCGAATTACCAGAACCAACCAACCTTGACCAAATCAAACGGTACTACATTTAAGGATGCCATCTTTGGCCGAATCAATCCTCATATTACCCAGTTACCCAGTTCAACATATCCTTTTTCAACCCCTTTGCAGCCTTTTCAAAAAGAAAAAATGCATTTTTCTTTCTCAGCCTGATCACCTAACCTAGGGGAGGGAAGCTTCGAACTACGTTTTGGTCTGATCCCAAAATTCTGGGGTACGTAGGCAACCTGAGAAGTTACTTCAGGCCCGATCACATCAAAATAAAAATATATATTTCCCATACAATAGAAAAAAAATCATCAAGAAAAAATTCAAAAGAAAAGAAATATCATGGAAGAAAATTTAAAGAAAAAGAAATAATTTAAAAGCAAATGCCACACAAGGGGCATTTGGGTTTTTGAGCCTCAAAATCCCTTTCTTTTTATACCCAGTCCTAAGCCTACCCATGAAAGTCCTCCTAAGTACCGTGCGAAAAGTCAAGGAAGATAGCAAAGCATGATTAGACAGTAACTCTAGAAGTTCAGAGGAGAAAAAGAAGATAAAAAATGATAAACCTGCTAAGTTGAAAACCCGAAAAGGGCGCCTTAGACAAAAATTAAGGCAAGCTCGTAAGGTTGAAAATCTGAAAGGACAACTTTGACAACAATCAGAGCCAAGAAAAAAGAAGAGCTCGCTCGATCAAAAACCTGAAAAGGCGATCTAGGCAAAAGCTAGAGCAAGCTCGCTAGATTGAAAACCTGAAAAGACGATCTTGGCAAAAGTTAGAACAACGAAGAAAAACAGAAGAAAATCCCAAGCTGAGAGCGGTCTGAGCTGAAACATCAGAAGTCCGAATAATCAATGTCAATACTTAGCTTAAACCAGGCATGGACTCAGAAGCCACAAGTATCTTGTCTACGATCGATCTGAAAATTTTTACTCCCCCAAGTGAACCAAAGGAAATAAGGGTAAATTCTATGAGCCTGACTCAAAAACCTTCAATAAAATTAATCAAAATTAAAAGTTGAGTCTTTATTGCGCTTGTGGTAATCAATTATTTCAAACCTTCATACAAGGGGAATTTTCTTTCTTTTTTAATGTAACTTTTCCCCTTTATACTAGGGGCATTTTTTTTATGTGTTCAATTTTTTTCAAGGCCATGGTCATTGTCAAACTAGAGGCATTTTGCTTTTGAGCAATGTTAATCCTAAGAGATAATGAGAACCTCAAATTTAAGGTAACCCTCTTGATAACAGTTTTTAAAAAAACTCTTGAGGTTCAAAAGAAATAAAAACTCAGGTTTTAAAACTTTTTTGATAAATCCTTGAGGTTCAAACAAAAGTATTTTGGATCTCACACAAAGAGATATGGCATTCTTTCGTTCTTCAGATTCTTTTTAGATCCGATCATTCTTGTAATCGATCATTTCTCTTCCAGATTCATTATCTTTCAGATTTATTTGTTCTCCGGTTCGTTCTAATCAGTTTTCTCCAAATTCGTTCATTCTTTCCCAAAATTCATTCATTCTTCTGCGAGTTTTACTCAGTTTTCGCCAAGGGTTAACTTGAATTTTGCTCAGTTTTCGCCAAGGGTTAACTTGGATTTTGCTCAGTTGCTACCAAGGGTTAACTTGGATTTTGCTCAGTTTTCGCCAAGGGTTATCTTGGATTTTGTTCAGTTGCCGCCAAGGGTTATCTTGGATTTCGCTCAGTTTCCGCCAAGGGTTAACTTGGATTTTGTTCAGTTGCCGCCAAGGGTTATCTTGGATTTTGGTCAGTTGTCGCCAAGGGTTAACTTGGGTTTTGCTCAGTTTTCGCCAAGGGTTAACTTGGATTTTGCTCAGTTGCCGCCAAGGGTTAACTTGGATTTTGCTCAGTTTTCGCCAAGGGTTATCTTGGATTTTGCTCAGTTTCTGCCAAGGGTTATCTTGGATTTTGCTCAGATGCCGCCAAGGGTTATCTTGGATTTTGCTCAGTTTCCGCCAAGGGTTGTCTTGGATTTTGCTCAGTTGCCGCCAAGGGTTATCTTGGATTTTGCTCAGTTTCTGCCAAGGGTTATCTTGAATTTTGCTCAGTTTCTGCCAAGGGTTAACTTGGATTTTGCTCAGGTTCCGCCAATGGTTATCTTGGATTTTGCTCAGTTGCCGCCAAGGGTTATCTTGGATTTTGCTCAGTTTCCGCCAAGGGTTATCTTGGATTTTGCTCAGTTGCCGCCAAGGGTTAACTTGGATTTTGCTCAGTTGCCGCCAAGGGTTATCTTGGATTTTGCTCAGTTACCTCGAAATTATGCTCAGTTTGTGGTCAGTTTATGCTCAGTCTATTCTCAGTTTATACTCAAATTATGCTTAGATTTTACTCAGTTCCAACTTAAACTCTTTGAAATTTATCACAGATTTTAAATCACACACTTGCACATTTGCACTCTTTAGTCAGGGAGAAGTCTTTAAAATTCAAGGATCTGACACTGTCAGTGAGAGTTTGTGCTCAAGGACCAAACAACCTTTTAATTCGGGGAGAGCTTTACCCTCAAGGATCCGAACACCTCGACGAATTGCTAAATCAGGCTGCAAAATGAACTGTCACGAGCTTTGGCATTCAGATATCGCACTATCTACCAAAATAGATTTGCTATCTAGTTTGCTTTAACCCTCTGCCAAAGAGGGGCATCTGTAGACACCCCATTTTTGTACTCGCCTGATTAATCAACTCGTCAATCCAATCGTAATGATTCCCAATGATGGATGTGTATTCCATTGCTTTATTTTGTTACCAGATGTGTTTCAGAAATCCGGATGAGGTATCTCGAACTGACAAAATCTTAGAAACCACGTTACGCTAGGAAAATACGACTCCAGAAACATAGAAATCATCATCTTGCAGACCCAAAAAGAAGCTTCACGATAAAAATCACTAAAAATTGACCAAATTACCAAAATACCCCTAACCTCAAAACAACCCTAGAGCCTACGTTACGCTTAGGAAAACTCTCTCAAACACATAAAATAACAAATCGAAACAAAATAAATCATTTTGCCAATTTTAACAAAATTTGACAAAATTACGAAAATGCCCCTCATAAAGTTCACGACCATTTCACACAAAAAATTTCATAAATGACAGAAACTAATATTTCCATTGAATTCCTTACGAAAAATCGTTTCTAAAACATCCTAGAACATTAAAAACCGACTTGAAACGTGAAAAGTCCTCTCCGGGGGCAAAACGATAATTTCACAATTTTCATAATAAAAAATTTCAAAATTAATAAATAAAATATTAAATAATTAAAGTGAAACGTTGATGAAATTAATTTAAAATTTTGAATTAAAAAATCGATCAATCGGGCTTTCAAGTAAAATTGTTGAGGGTTCGTGAGATATTTCTTTAAGGACCCCTCCATTTGGGGGTCCAAAGAATTAAAGAAATAATGGAGGAGGGGTCTCCAAAAATTAAAAGTAAATCAAGCAAGACTAAAGTCAAGGTATTAAAGTCAATCAAGTGAGACTAAGGTCAAAATTAAAGTCAATTAAGCAAGACTGAAGTCAAGATATTAAAAGTCAATCAATTAAGACTAAAGTCAAAATATTAAAAGTCAATCAAATAAGACCAAAAGTCATAATAGAGTTCTAATTAAATATTAACTCTATCTAATAGAGTTCTAACTAAAAAATAATTCTACCTAATACAATTCTAATTAAAACACAATTCTACCTAAAACAAGTCTAACTAAAACACAACTTTAATTAAAAGAACTCTAATTAAACACTAACTCTATCTAAATCAACCCCTAAAAACATCTATAAATAGAGGTGCTCACACCCTATTTTCGTATCAAATCAAAAACCCTAAGAGAAGTAGGTCTAGAAGCCCCCTAGCCTCCCATAAATCCTAGTTTTGGAGCCCCAACTCCTTACCTAACATCCCTCCTTTGATTTTAGCCTAAAGAATACCTAAAAACCTTCTAAAAACATCCCAAAATTCACAACAAACTTGAAGAGTTCGGATCCAAAAATAAGGAGATACCTTACCTCGGAGATCTGAAATCAAATCCGGAGACAGAACGAAGCAAGGGAGTACTGTACAATGAGCTATTTTTGTCAGATCTGAGGGAATAAAGTTTGCTATTGGAAAGGTATAAATTTTTTATATTTATTTTTATCTAGGTTTTTAGCAATGTAATTTACTTGGGAAGTTAGTAGAGACCGGCTTTGGCCGGGCAGGGTTGGTGCCTAACACCTTCCAACCCCGTAACATGATCCCTGAATTCAGCTTTTTTTGGTTTTAGATTAGCTTTTTTTTATCCGTTTAGAGTCATTGATCGGTTCCTAGACCTTAACAACTAGGTAGCGACTCCCAAACCTCAAGGGTCAAAAATGGATCCACGTACCCTGCGGATCGAGGGAGCTTTCACTCGGGCTCACTTCGCTCTGGGGTCTGGTGTAGCGACCAAGTATGGCTGGCCGATGCAGCCTTTACGGAGGCCTGATTCAGCTTCAGTGGCCGATTTTTCGTAGTGGTCTGGCTGAGGACCTACTGAGTGGTAGTGGTGGTAGAGGTCGACGTGGTGGCCGTAGCCGAGCGGATAGGGCTGTAGGTGCCGACAGAGTCGGTAGAGAGGTTCCCAGGGTTGAGATCCTTTCAGAGGAAAGCGAGAGAGTGCCGGATACCTCACTTCTTCATGGCCTAGGGAGGCATGTTTCGATGTTGGTCCGATTGGATATTCCTACTCCTTATCCATCGGCCAGTTTTCGTGGGAGGTGGAGCACCTTTTTATCGACTGCTACCCTATTTTCTGACGATATCAGGACACAGTTTGCTACAATAGGCTTCGGAGCCTTCCTACAGATACCGTCTTTCAAGGCAAACCGACCTTTGTTCTTAGCCATGGTGGAGAGGTGGTTTCCGGCGACTCATTCATTCCATATGCCAGAGGTGGAGATAGGCATCAGGCCTTCGAATTTTATGGCAATTATGGGTATCGCGATGGATGGAGAGCTTCTACCTTTGACTCTGCTATCTATCCAAGAGGTGGGCGAGTTACTAGGCATCACCAGAGTCCCTGCCTCCATGGTAGGGAAGCAGGGGCGTATCAGTACGGAGGTCTTGATGGGTCTGCTGTTGATTGAGGGAGAGGATGGAGCTCCGCCTACCTATAGAAAGAGATCGGCCCGCTTCGCTGATCGTGATTTCGACATCATCTTTCGGATCTATTTTCTCATTCTCATCAGTAGCTATTTCTTCTTAGAGAACGATTCTTCAGTTTCCACCACATTCCTCTCTGTTATGCGTGATATCGACCACATTGGCGATTTTGATTGGGGTAGTCTCATTTATGGTACCATTCTGGCCGGACTTGATCGAGTAGTGGTGGGCATCACTGCGCCCCGTGGAGCTGGCATCTCCACTCGGTTCTTCTGGCATTTTATTGAGGTAAACGGGTCTCAGTCTTATTCTTCCCTAATTTTCTTCTTGACATCTCATTCACTGTCTGATACTTGCGCTTTTTCTTCCAGATTTTTGTTCATGTGTTTTTTCCATTTTACCTGCCCACTCGTCGCCATCCTGATGAGGGCTATCCACTAGGTGCCTTTTGGGCTACGAGAGACGCCAGGGCTATTAGGAGCAGCCCTAGGAGTCCCCGGGCCCATATTGATCGGTGCCGGCTTCGAGATGTGAGTGATCTACCCTTTTTCCTTTTTGTTTGGCTTTGAAGTTATCTATACTTGTTATTTGACCATTTGACTATCTCTCTTGCAGATATTTTCTGTTACTTTGCGAGACCTCTCCCGTACTTTCAGCGGGAGGCAGGAGGTGAGGAACGCTTATAGGCGTAACACCAGACGACAGCGCTACCCCTACTTTATCGGCGAGTAGAGATATACTTTTTATCTAGGGGAGCTTTTGTTTTTCCAGCACGACGGGAGCCTTCGCATTCCTGTCGCTTCACCTGAGCCTATCTCGGGTGCGATGACGGTGGATGAGTACCTTGCCTAGGTAAGGGACGTAGATGCTATTGGGCTGGTGATAGGCAGTGACTACCAGGCATGATTCCGAGAGGCCTCTATTGGGTGCATTATGCCTGATGTCACTGCCCGGGCCGGGATCACTTAGATCGGAGGGGTCCTTCTACAGGAGCATGTTGTCACGGTATACATTCTATCATTGCCTTCTTTCTTTTAGAATTTTCTGCTTTTTATCATTCTTACTTGGTTGATTTTCTTATTTTCAGGCTGATGATCTTCGTCGTTTTCGAGAGGGCTACGATGTGATCGAGGCCCAAATGGGGAGGGCAGTGGAGATGAAGAATAGGTGGAGGGCCTCTAGGGCTGAGGTAGAGGAGCAGGTTGCTCGGCTTGAGGAGCAGGAGGCTCGCCTTGAGGCCCAGGCAGCTCGCATCAAGGAGCTGGAGCTGGAGGCAGCCATGCGGGAGTCTCGTTTCCAGGCTGAGATGGTATGTCGTTATTTGTTTCTTTCTTATGTAGTCCGTAGCATGTATTTTCATTCGTTCTGATTTTTTCATGATTTTCCCAGGACTACTATTGACGCCGAGACGGAGTGAACACTTCTACACGGCCTCCGACACCTCCTAGGGTAAGTATTTACATTTAGTCGTCTGTTTCTCTGACATCATATATCACTACATGTATTTTAATATGTTCTGCTTCTTTTTTTTCAGGCCTCCCCCTCTATTGGACCCTCCGTTCCGGGTGCTGATCTTGCGGGTACTACGGAGCAGGATGCTGTCCTGGACACTGAGCTTTTTTCATGGATTCGGAGGGACGGTTACGGATGAACTGCTGAAAGGGCCCTCGATCCGCGGGGGTGCACGGATCCACTTTTGACCCTTGAGGTTTGGGAGTCGTCACCTAATTATTACGGTCTAGGAACCGATCAATGACTCTAAATAGATAAAGAACTAATCTAGAACAGAAAAAATTGAATTCGGGGATCATGTTACGGGGTTGGAAGGTGTTAGGCACCAACCCCGCCCGGCCAAAGCCGGTCTCTACTAACTTTCCAAATAAATTACATTGCTAAAAACCTAGATAATAATAAAAAAATAAAAAAAAAGATTATACCTTTCCGATAGTAAAGACTTTGTTCCCTCAGATCTGACAAAAGTTGCTCTTTGTACCGTACTTCTTGCTTCGTTCTGTCTCCAGATTTGATTTCCGATCTCCGAGGCAAGGTATCTCTTTTTTCCTTGGATCTGAATTCTTCAAGTTTTTTATGGATTTTGGGATATTTTTGGAAGGCATTTAGGTGTTTCTTAAGCTAAAATCGAAGGAGGGATGTTAGGTAAGGAGTTGGGGCTCCAAAAATAGGGTTTATGAGAGGCTAGGGGGCTTTTAGACCTACTTCTCTTAGGGTTTAAGATTTGATACGAAAATAGGGTGTGAGCACCCCTATTTATAGATTTTTTAGGGGTTGATTTTGATAGAATTAGTGTTTAATTAGAGTTCTTTTAATTAGAGTTGTGTTTTAGTTAGAATTGTTTTAAGTAGAATTGTGTTTTAATTAGAATTGTTTTAGGTAGAATTATTTTTTAGTTAGAACTCTATTATGATTTTGACTTTTGGTCTTATTTGATTGACTTTTAATATTTTGACTTTAGTCTTAATTGATTGACTTTTAATATTTTGACTTCAGTCTTGCTTAATTGACTTTAATTTTGACTTTAGTCTCACTTGATTGACTTTAATACCTTGACTTTAGTCTTTCTTGATTTACTTTTAATTTTTGGAGACCCCTCCTCCATTATTTCTTTAATTCTTTGGACCCCCAAATGGAGGGGTCCTTAAAGAAATATCCCACGAACCCTCAACAATTTTACTTGAAAGCCTGATTGATCGATTTTTTTAATTCAAAATTTTAAATTAATTTCATCAATGTTTCGCTTTAATTATTTAATGTTTTATTTATTAATTTTAAAATTTTTAATTATGAAAATTGTGAAATTATCGTTTTGCCCTCTAAGAGGACTTTTCACGTTTCAAGTCGGTTTTTAATGTTCTAGGATGTTTTAGAATCAATTTTTCGTAAGGAATTCAATGGAAATATTAGTTTGTGTCATTTATGAAATTTTTTGTGTGAAATGGTCCTGAACTTTATGAGGGGCCTTTTCGTAATTTTGTCAAATTCTGTGAAAATTGGCGAAGTAATTTATTTGGTTTCGATTTGTTATTTTATGTGTTTGAAAGGATTTTCCTAAGCGTAACGTAAGCTCTAAGGTTGTTTTGAGGTTAAGGGTATTTTGGTAATTTGGTCAATTTTTAGTGATTTTTATCGTGAAGCTTTTTTTTGGTCTGCAAGATGATGATTTCTATGTTTCTGGGGCCGTATTTTCCTAGCGTAGTGTGGTTTCTAAGGTTTTGTCAATTCTAGATACCTCATCCGGATTTCTGAAACATTTCTGGTAACAAAATAAAACAATGGAAATAACATCCATCATTGGGAATCATTGCGATCGAGTTGACGAGTTGATTAATCAGGCGAGTGTAAAAATGGAGTGTCTACAGATGCCCCTCTTTGGCAGAGGGTTGAAGCAAAGTAGATAGCAACTCTATTTTGGTAGATAGTGCGATATCTGAATGCCAAAGCTAGTGACAGTTCATTTTGCAGCCTGATTGAGCAATTTGTCAAGGTGTTCGGATCCTTGAGGGTAAAGCTCTCCCCGAATTAAAAAATTGTCAGGTCCTTGAGTGCAAACTCTCACCGACAGTGTCAGATCCTTGAATTTTAGAAAATTCTCCTTGACTGATGTAACAAATGTGCAAGTGTGTGATTTAAAATCTGTGATAAATTTCAAAGAGTTTAAGTTGGAACTGAGTAAAATCTGAGCATAATTTGAGCATAATCTGAGCATAAACTTAGCATAGACTGAGCATAAACTGAGCACAAACTGAGCATAATTCCGAGTATAACTGTGCATAATCCAAGATGACCCTTGGCGGCATCTGAGCAAAATCCAAGATAACCCTTGGTAGCATCTGAGCAAAATCCAAGATAACCCTTGCCGGAAACTGAGCAAAATCCAAGATAACCCTTGGCGGCAACTGAGCAAAATCCAAGATAACCATTGGCGGCAACTGAGCAAAATCCAAGTTAACCCTTGGCGGAAGCTGAGCAAAATTCAAGATAACCCTTGGCAGAAACTGAGCAAAATCCAAGATAACCCTTGGCGGCAACTGAGCAAAATCCAAGATAACCCTTAGCGGAAAGTGAGCAAAATCCAAGATAACCCTTGGCGGCATCTGAGCAAAATCCAAGATAACCCTTGGCGAAAACTGAGCAAAATCCAAGATAACCCTTGGCGGCATCTGAGCAAAATCCAAGATAACCTTTGGCGGCAACTAAGCAAAATCTAAGATAACCCTTGGCGGCAACTGAGAAAATCCAAATTAACCCTTGGCGGAAACTGAGCAAAATCCAAGATAACCCTTGGCGGAAACTGAGCAAAATCCAAGATAACCCTTGGCGGAAACAGAGCAAAATCAAAGATAACCCTTGGCGAAAACTGAGCAAAATCCAAGATAACCCTTGGCGGCAACTGAGCAAAATTGGCAGATGAATGAAGGAATTTTGGAAAAAAATGAATGAATTTGGAGAAGACTGACTGGAATGAATCGGAGAATGAATAAATCAGAAAGATAATGAATCTGGAAGAGAAATGATCGAATCTAAGAATGATTGGATTTCAAAAATAATCTGGAGAACGAAAGAGTACCATATCTCCTATGTGAGATCCAAAATGCTTTTATTTGAACCTCAAGGATTTATCAAAAAAATTTATGAATTTAAAACCTGAGTTTTTATTTCTTTTGAACCTCAAGAGTTTTTCGAAAAATTGTTATCAAGAAGGTAACCTTAAGTTTGGGGTTCTCATTATCTTTTAGAATTAACATTGCTCAAAAACAAAACGCCTTTAGTTTGACAATGAACATGGCCTTGAAAATAATTGAACACATCGTGCAAAAAATAAAAAAATGCCCCTAGTGTAAGGGGGAAAAGAAGAAAGAAAATGCCTCTTATATGAAGGTTTGAAATAATTGATTACCACAAGCGCAATAAAGACTCAACTTTAAATTTTGATTAATTTTATTAAAGGTTTTGAGTCAGGCTCAAGAGTACAAAATTATTTCCTTTCGAGACTCATCATAGAATTCACCCTTATCTCCCTTGGTTCACTTGGGGGAGTAAACATTTTCAGATCGATCGTAGATAAGATATTTGTGACTTCTGAGTCTATGCCTGGTTTAAGCTAAGTATTGAACTTTGTTATTCGGACTTCTGATGTTTCAGCTCGGACCGCTCTCAGCTTAGGATTTTCTTATGTTTTTTTTTGTTGCTCTAACTTTTGCCTAGATCGCCTTTTCAGGTTTTCAATCTATCGAGCTTGCTCTAACTTTTGCCTAGATCGCCTTTTCAGGTTTTCGATCTAGCGAGCTTTTTTTTTTCTTCTTTTTTCTCAGCTCTGATTATTGTCAAAGTTGTCCTTTTAGATTTTCAACCTCACGAGCTTGCCTTAATTTTTGCCTAAGTCGCCCTTTTCGGGTTTTCAACCTAGCAGGCCTTATCATTTTTTTTATCTTTTTTTTCTCCTCTGAACTTTTAGAGTTATTATCTGATCATGCTTTGCTATCTTCCTTGACTTTTCGCACGGTACTTAGGAGGACTTTCATGGGTAGGCTTAGGACTAGGTATAAATAGAAAGGAATTTTGAGGCTCAAAATCCAAATGCCCCTTGTGTGGCATTTCCTTTTAAATTATTTCTTTTTCTTTAAATGTTCTTCCCCATTTTGGATGATATTTTTTTTTCTTTTGAATTTTTTCTTGATTTTTTTTATTGTGTGGGAAATATATATTTTTTTTTGATGTGGTCGGGCCTGAAGTAACTTCTCAGGTTGCCTACGTACCCCAGAATTTTGGGATCAGACCAAAACGTAGTTCGAAGCTTCCCTCCCCTAGGTTAGGTGATCGGGCTGAGAAAGAAAAAGGCATAATTTTTCTTTTTGAAAAGGCTGCAAAGGGGTTGAGAAAGGATATGTTGAACTGGGTAACTGGGTAATATGAGGTTTGATTCGGCCAAAGATGGCCTCCTTAAATGTAGTACCGTTTGATTTGGTCAAGGTTGGTTGGTTCTGGTAATTCGATTCCATCATGATCTTGAACTCTGACAGCTTTTCCTGGTAATATTTCCTTGACGATGAACGGACCTCCCCAATTTGGTTTGAACTTCCCTCTAGGGTCAAAGATAGGTGCCTGATTCTCTTTGAGTACTAAGTCTCCGACTTGTAAGTGACGGGCCTTGATTTTTTTGTCAAATGCGCGGGCGACTCTTCTTTGATAAGCTTGCACGTGGTACAACGCTCTTAGTCATTTTTCTTCGATAAAATTCAATTCTTCATACCGTTGGCGAACCCAATCTGCTTCTGACAACTGACTTTCTAACAAAATCCTGAGAGACGGAATCTCCATTTCAACTGGCAAGACTGCTTCCATGCCATACACTAAGGAGTAGGGAGTAGTTCCAATAGAGGATCGAATTGAGGTTCGATATGCCCATAATGCAAATGGCAATTTTTCTGACCGATCTCGATGTGATTGACACATTTTTCTGAGGATGGTCTTAATATTTTTATTAGCTGCTTCGACTGCTCCATTAGTCTGAGGGAGGTAAGGAGATGATTTGTGGTGTGAGATTTTGAACTTTGAACACAATTTGATAACTTCAGCTTTAAAGTGTGACCCGTTATCGGAGATCAACTCCGAAGGTATCCCGTATCGACTGATGATGCTCGTTTGAATAAACTTTGCAACTTGAGACGCAGTGAGGACAGCATAAGAGGCAGCTTCGACCCATTTGGTAAAATAATCGATGGCAACCAGAATGTAATCATGCCCGTTTTGATGCCTAAGATGATATTTTACCAATAATGTCAATTCCCCAGACTGAGAATGGCCATGGTGAAGTCAGACCCACTAATTGAGATGGCGGCACATGTATAAGGTTCGCATGTATTTGGCACTTATGACAGGTTTTGACCATGTGATGACAATCTGTTTCCATCGTGGGCCAATAGTATCCCTGTCTCATAATCTTCTTAACAAACATTTTCCTGCTCATGTGAGGGTCACATTCTCTTGAATGTAGTTCAATCATTATCTGTTCAGCTTGATCTTCATCAACACACGACAAATGGATCCCATCATAAGACCTTTTGTATAAACTTCCTGCGCACAGGATGAATTGAGATGCTAATCTCAGTAGGGTTTGTCGTTCCTTCCTTGATGCTTCTTCAGGGAATTCTTATTTTTCCAACACTCTCTTTATGTCTGTGTACCATGGCTTTCCATCGGGTAGTCGAGTAGCAATGTTGATCTAATGGCAGTATGCGGGTTTGTCTTTGACTTCAACAGTGATCGGCCTCAATTCCATGCCAGGAGGTAAATGGATCATTGAAGATAAAGTTGCTAAGGAGTCAGCAAATCTGTTATCCTCCCTTGACAAGTGCTGGAACTGGATAGCTTTAAACTTACTGACTAAGTTTAACAAATACTCATGGTAAGGTTTCAACTTTTCATCCCTAGTCTTCCATTCTTCCAATGACTGATGTATGACCAAGGCTGAATCCCCAAAAACTTCAATTTCTGAAATGCCCAGGTTCAAAGCAGCTTCGAGTCCCGCGATGCACGCCTCATATTCAGCCGTGTTATTGGTGTTCAAAAAGGCTAATTTAATAACGATAGGAATATGGCACCCTTCCGGAGAAAACAAGACTGCCCCTATTCCATACCCATTTTGATTGGCGGCTCCATCAAAGTACAACTGCCATGTTTGGTTCTGCGGTTCTTCTTTAACGTGCAAGATGTTATCATCTGGGAATTGATCGACAGGCCTTATTCCTTCTACTACAGGGTGATCTGCCAAGTATTCTGCTACATCTCTCCCTTTGACAGACTTCTGTGTAACATGCGTGATGTCAAACTCTGATAGTAACAACAACCATCGCGCGGTTCTCCCTGTCAACACCGGCTTCTCGAAAAGATACTTGAGAGCATTCATCCGAGATAACAGGATAATTGAATGAGACAGCATATAGTGCCGAAGTCTCTGAGTAGCCCATACCAGTGCTAAGCAAGTTTTTTCGAGAGCCAAATATTTTCGTTCATACTCTAACATCTTCTTACTGATGTAGTAGATGACCCTTTCTTTGTGAGTATCTTTGTCATACTGTGCAAGCATACATCCCATAGCTTCTTCTGTGACTAATAGATAAAGAAGAAGTGGTTCGCCCGGTGTGGGTGGAATCAAAATAGGTGGGTTTAAGAGATACTCCTTGACTTGGTCGAAAGCCTTTTGACATTGCTCATTCCAAACTGTTGGTTCATTCTTTTTGAGAAGCTTGAAAATAGGTTCGCAGACGTTGGTGAGTTGAGCAATGAACCTGCTAACATACTGGATTCTTCCCAGAAAACCTCGAATCTGCTTTTCAGTCTCGGGCGACGGCATCTCTTGGATAGCTTTAATCTTTACAGGGTCTACTTCGATCCCTCTCTGACTGACTACAAACCCCAATAATTTTCCAGAAGTTACTCCAAATACACATTTCTGTGGGTTGAGGCGGAGTTGATACTTTTGAATCCTTGTGAGAAATTTTTCTAACGCAGTAACATGCCCTAGTCGTTCTTTGGATTTGACTATCATATCATCTACATAGACTTCACTTTTGTGTATCATGTCATAGTAAAGTCATGGCTGCTCTTTGATAGGTGGCTCCAACGTTCTTCAAACCAAAAGGCATGACCTTGTAGCAGAAGGTCCCCCACTGTGTGATGAATGAAGTTTTTTGCATATCTCAAGGGTCCATTTTTATTTGATTGTACCCTGAAAATCCATCCATGAAGGACAACAACGCGTGTCCTGCTGTACTGTCCACTAGAACATCTATGTGTGGTAAAGGAAAACTATCCTTTGGGCTTGCTTTGTTTAGGTCTCTAAAATCCACACACATCCTGACTTTTCCATCCTTTTTCGGTACTGGAACGACATTAGCAATCCACTCAGGGTATTCTACTACTTCCAAAAATCCATCGTTAATCTGCTTCGTAACTTCTTTTTTGATTTTCAAAGTCCATTCCGGCTTCATACATCGAAGTTTCTGTTTGATTGGTCGAGCATCAGGATATAACGGAATCTGATGTTGAACAATATCTGTACTTACCCCAGCATATCCTCTTAAGACCACGCGAACACGTCTTTGAACTTTCTGAGCAAATCTACTATCCCTTTGCGTTCATCAGGAGATAAAGTGACCCCTATACAAATTTCTTGAGGATTTTCTTTTGTTCCAAGGTTGATAACCTCTACTTCCTCTATTAGAGGTTGAGTCCGACGTTCCTCTTCTTGTTCAAGTAATTTGATTATTTCAGGGGGAGGTTCTTCGTCAGAAGACTCTCCCTCCGAAGCCAGATTATTAGTTAAATTATTATTGCGCTCGGGGTAATCAAAAATTTCTTTCATTTCATTAAAAAGAGATGGGGTAATAGGACTCATTGCAGACTTGACAGACTCACTTGACTCAGCAGGAAAAATAGACTCACTAGAAATAACAGACTCAACAGAAATAACTAACTTATTTGACTCAACAGAAATAAAGGACTCGACTGGCATGTCAGACTGAATAGAACTAATGAGACCGACAGACCCAGCCCTGACATGCAACACAAGACTGATTACATGATAATTTGATAAAGCCCCAACAGCGGGTTTGATTACAGACTGAGGATTTGGGATTCCTTTCTCAACTGACAATACTAAGATACCATGATCTTCAATGAATAGTTGATCAATGTTGAGGGAGTCCAGATCGAACTGCCAGTCTTCAACTTTCTTCTCCTTAATTTATGTGCTTGTTTCCTTTTCAGGCCATTCCATGCCAAAGAAGATTTCAAATCCTGGTAGATGAGTACCTGTGATGTGATCAATGAAAGGCTCTGGGAACCCACAGTAACGGAAATCTTCTCCTTCTTTCACAAAATAACCATTGAGGGTCTTTTGATAGGGCTTCATTTTAATGAGATCTGTGGTACGCCTTTGCCTTTTAGCAATGGCCTTATCCCGTTTTGTGTTCCAGTATTGGGACCAATCTTCCTTAGTAGGTTTATATCCTAGTCCGAATGTGCCGATAACCTCTTTAATCACTGGTGCCTCCTTAATACCTTGCTGTTTGCGACCTAAGCCCATACCAGGGAATAATCTCATTTTCTTGAATATATTAGCCATGTAGCAATTAGAGGTATTTTCCATTGGAAAATATTCTTTCATGGCTTGATCCCATTGGACTGAGCATATCTTTTCAAATTCGAACCCACTGAGTTCTACTCCCTGTTATTCTGGTTGAATCTTAAGCAACGACTCATCCTTAGCCTCAATATTATTTACCATCCCTACAATTTCAGCGTCTCTATGAAGTGTAATTACTAGCCCATCCTTGATAAACTTGATCTTCTTGTATAGCGTAGAAGGGATGGCTTTGATCTGGTGTAACCATGGTCTCCCTAACAGTAAATTGAAAGAAGACTGGATGTCAATGACCTGGAATTCCACAGGAAATTCAGTTATGCCTGTGGATAATCGAAGGTGCAAAATTCCTAGTACATCTCTCTTGGTGTTATCATAGGCTCTAACACCTTGATTAGTGGGCTTGAGATCTTCAGCCTTAAATCCGAGACAAGTAGCCGTTTTCAGCGGGCAAACGTTCAGTGCACTCCCGTTATCAATCAAAACCAAAGGTACCCTCATCCCATTACAGTCAACTGTAATGTGCAACAGCTTAGTGTGGCTTGCCCCTTCTTTTGGGAGATCTGAGTCCGAGAAGGATAGGATATTCTCCACGTAAGTTGCCCCTACTGTACTGGCCAGCTTATCTGGAGAAGTTTCAAGGGAGACTTGGGCTGTGTTTAGTGCTTTGAGAATAGCCTCCCTATGAGCAGTGGAAGCCATGAGTAAACCCCATGCTGAGATATTGGCCCCTAATTTTTTCAACTGTTTGATTACGGAGTTATCCTCTTCGATGCTTTCCTTGGTGGGATCTTCTCCTTTTTTTCTTGCCAGGGCTACAGGATTATCAACACAGAGTTCTTGCAGCTTAAAAACTCTTTCCCCTCGAGTCATATGTCTAACTTCATCACAGGAAATGGGGAAAGGCTCATCTTCCTCAGTCAACAAGTATGGATCTTCGTCTGTCAAAGGTACAGGGCTTTTCAGATTCATTTGGGCCAACAAGTAACTAGTGAACGCGGGACTATCGTAACGAGGCGGAGATAAACAATATGTGTCATCCGAGGTTAGATCAAATGGTTCATAGTTCGTAGTGAAAACCTCATCAGTGAAAGCTAACCCGACAAGGGGGTAACTAGGCGATTTGACCTGGATTGGATGGATAAGTGAGATGGGATCGAATAGCAATGAGGCATAAGAAACCATATTTAGGGTTGGTGGAGGTTGATAGGTAGGTAATGGATTAGTGGTGACATTTGGTGGGCTAGGGATCGTGATCTTTTTGTTATCAATAAGGTTTTGAATGGCATGGCGCAGGGTGATACATCGATCCTTGTGATGGCCAGGATTTTGATGAAATTCACAGAATAAGTTGGGGTTGTGTCTGGCTGGCAAGGGATTTGATAAAGGTCGGGGTTGGATCGGGGTAAGCAACCCTTTTTTCAACAGTTTTTGCAAAGCTACTGTAAGGGTCATCCCTAAATTGGTAAATTGACATAGAGTTCGAGGTTGACTCAGGTGAATCTGGTTATTAGTCCGGGCCGGGGGTTGAGCTGGGGTAACTGAGGTATTGGCGATGTAAGTGTGGTTGATGTTGGGTTTGGGAACATATGGTTTCTTAGGCTTGTTATCTAAGGGGTTAGAAAGAATCCCAAAAGCAAATGCATCCTCGAGTTGGCTTCCAGCTTGCAGCAAGGATTCAAAAGTAGGGAGGTATTGAGCCACTAGGTGCAGAGCATATCCTTGAAAGAGGTTCTTTAGGATAATCGCTACTTGTTCCTTCTCAGAAGGTCTATCCCACATTTGAGAAGCCTTGGCCCTCCAACAACCAATGAAATCAGTGAATGTCTCCCCATTTTTCTATTTAGTTGCTTCCAAATCCCTTCTTGAAGTCTCAATCTCGGTACTGTACTTATACTGATGCCAGAAGGCCTTTGACATGTTTTCCCATGTACCCACAGTAATTGGATCTTGAGACATTAACCAACGTAGTGTTGATCCTGATAAAGTTCTTTGGAACAACAATGTCATCTGTTCGTCGCTGAGTCCCATAGTGCGCATGTTGGTAACATACACCTTAAGATGTGTTTTCGCACACCCTGTCCCACTGAACATGTCCATTTCAGGCATCACAAACTTCTCTGGCAAATAGATTCTAGGGATGCGGTTCAGAGCTTCAATGCCTGCTACAATTTCATCAATACCCTTTATGCTCTTCATAGCTGACTCCAATTGAGACATTCTGTTAGATAACGCCGGATTTTCATCAACATACTCTTCGTCTCCGTCGAGCTCGAAGACTTCCTGTGGACGTTTCTCTTCAACCTTTTTTTCCCTTTGGGTCATCTAGGGGAATTCCCATCGATTTCGAGGTCTGTTCTAACATTTTCACTTTGCCTTTTATATTGCTGATATCATTGGCAAAGGCTGCCAAGATCTTACGGATCTCTGTGAGCTCAGATTCTGAAGCCATCTCTGCTTGTTGACTTGGCACTATGGTTGTTTCTAACCGACTGGACTTACGACTCCAACTAGGAGGTGGACGCTTGAGTTTGGGCGCAATGATAATCCTATATGACCCCATCAAAGGTAGATTTAGTCAATTTCAGTATTACCCCCTTGATAACATTTTAAAATCATTTTATTGAGGTTTGTGCACCAATCCATTAATTAATCCATTCACACAATGAGTATTCGAAATAATATTTATTCAAAAAGAAAGATAGTTTTATTGAAAATGATTGACAAACAATATGTTCTTATTAAAACATCTTTCAACAAATTTGATTTGAACTATTTTTATATGGACGCTTGGCTTTGTCTTGATGGTCATCAGGATTGCTGTCAGGCTTGACCCTCTTGGCTCTAACAACTGGCTCTTTGAATTCCGCTGGTCCGTCTGGATATCCTAAGGTGCGCTTGTTCCAAGCTTTCTCAATGAGGTGTACTAACTTTTCAGTCAAAGGCTCGGGGGAAAAGAAAGCTTTGTGCTGAGGTAAGGATAACTCTGTATGTACATCGTACTGTTCTGGGATCAGATTAGGGTGGTAAAAAAATATTTCTTCTAAACCAATTAGACGGACATAGTAGGATCCTTTGGTTCCTAGAACAGGGGGATCAGTCATCCACCAAGGGCACCTAAAATCGATATGACAGGCGAGGCGAGAGTCTAACCATTTGCTCCAGGCTTTGACTGAGTTGTGACGCACTAACATGTTTCTCTTGGAAAAGTGTTCTGGCCCATATTCGAGGTTTGAGGGAACCTCTACGATTTTGAGACGGTCACAAAGCCACATATAAAGTAAGTAAGGGCTTCCTTTGAAGCTTTTCCGCTCACCGTTTTTTATGGCATCTAAACCTGAGAAAGTTTCAGCTAAAATGAGAGGCACCGGGTTGGTTTTCCTTGAGAGTTGAGAGGCTATATCTATGTAGGACTCAGGGATAGTTTGGCCATCACTATTGGAGGCCAGTATGTATTGGGCTAGGTTTCCTAGGCACAATCGGTAATCTCTAGTGGTTCGTCAGGCTTCGGGTTTTACATTGATAGGATGACTACGGGAGCGGTACGGGCCCAATAAAGGTACTAAGTTCAATCTCCCGTCATGGACTAAGACCTTGGTTTCTTCTTTGGAAATGTTTAGTCCTGTGGCGAGTTCACCAGAATATCCAGTCTTCAATGAGGGCCTGACTAGAGGTCCTGAAGTGGATATCCTCATGATGCCACAATAATCCTCGTGAGTGGGGCACAAATGCATATACTTCATATGGAATATATGGAGATAGGGGTTCCATCGCTTAGCCATAGCATATAAAAGGTTCCAGTCTATCTCAAACTCATGGAAGTAGAGAGCACTCCTCAACATGAATCTCCCAAAATTAATCTTCTCTACAGGGTGCATTCCTATGACGGTTGTTTTGACTAACTGATCGATTGGGTTGTCGCCTACGACTAGCATCCTGGTTTGACACAAAAGGGTATTTTAGGACTCTTCCAATGGTCCATGTAAAATATCAATATTTTTATTTTCTTTCGGAAAATCTTGTTCTTATGAAAAATATTTTCTTGAAAATATTTTTTCTTGGAAAACATTTTTTCTAGAGAACACTCTTTTTTGGAAAACTTTTTTTTTGGAAAATATTTTATTTTTCTTCTTAGAAAATTCGATTTTCATTTTGATTTAACTGGCCGGGTCCACCATGATTGTTGGATCGAGATGGGCTGGGTCATTGTTGTAAAAGAATGGATTCTTTATTAGGTTGGTGCACCCATTTCAATTTTCAAAAACGGTATTTTTGATCCTTGAGGACAATCATACACTCTGATCTCATCATTCACATCACTCACATCAATCAACAGGCTCCATTCAATAAACAACCCGGGAACACCCACGATAAGTTCGAGTCGTGACCTACTTGATTAGATATACCGTATAGGTGATAATCTAAAACCTCAACTCACTTCTCTGAAGCCAAAAATAGCCAGTTCGATCTCTAGTTGAGAGGTGGCGCACAATGCTGAGCAAGGGCCCACTTAAATACCTCTCGTCTAGAATAGACGTAGTCTATCCCCCTCGTACAGTACAGCGGGGCAAGATCTTGCTTAGGCACCGGTTTTGACCATGAAATGCAATTGATATACTTAGATTATCTTTTATACCTACGGGTACGAGTCAAGAGTTGTAGCTTTCATAAATGGTTTGGCATCCCACGAGGGGACCGACCACGTACTAGTACTATGTTGACAATCGGGACATGTGACTGTGTGGCTTACAATAGGTCAAAGGCTCAGGTCGTTCCAGCCTGGGTGCATCAATATACTTCTCAGAATCACCTGATCAGATGGTATCGATGCCCCCAGTTTGATATACCCTAAGGTACATGACTGGAGTTGTGGTTTTCATGAATGACGTCGCATCTCCGAAGAGACCGGACCACGCACTAGTGCCACGTTGGCTATATGGGACGTGTAAGTGAGTAAAACAGCAAACGTGCATGTGGTGTGTACAAAACAGGGCGGGGTGTGCCCGGGGCCTTTTCCAAACAAATGGGCCCATGGGTCCAATCTAACCATTACAACATCGATATCATATGAATATTAAACACCAATCCAATCACATTCCATCACATCAACGTTGGATCAACATCAAATATGTATCTCCAGTAAGATTATGGCATGTTGATTAACATAAACTAATATGGTCCGATTAAACATGCACATCACCTTCATTCATCGATCATGGCAAATTAATCAATGGCATATGATAATGAATTAGATCTGATCACTGCAATAAGCATAATTTTGTAATTTTTATAGTCCAACCAAAGGTTATTTTGAGTAGTATAAAATATTTCGAGATTCCTAAAACATTGAGCCGCTAATAGGATAATGGTAGTTAAAGTGTGGGGCGATGCATCCTCTTTTTAAAAAAAAAAAAAATACATTGATTTTTATTTTTTCCAAACAAAAACCAAGACCTTTATTTAACCAATTGATTTTAAAAAAAACTAGAAAAATTATTACCAAAAATAAACCAAAACAAAGCACAACCCAATTCTGGGTGATAATTGGTATGCCAACAAATAAAACCCCAAAAAAGAAAAGCTTAAAATCAACCTCAAGGCTACCCATAAATCGATCATTGATTTATTTATTTATTTCTGATTTTGTTTTGAGAGGAAATAAAATAAAGAAACCAATCTGATCATAGAAAACCCTTCTTCATCATTCACAACCTTTTGACACATTCGACAGTTGCAACAATTTACGATCAGCATCACCAATAATAAGGCCGAATCCAAGATCTCCAAGTTCGAAATTAATGATAAATTTCGTTCAACCTTAGGACTGTTCCACAGTCGTGGTTACATGTAAAATTCAATGTCTGCTACTCATTCATACTGGAGATTTTGCCAAAGAAGATGTTAATAATATTTCGAACAAGAAACAATGAGTTTCTTCTGCTAGATCAGAATGAGCAGAGAGAAACGTCTCATGGTCCAATAGATGGTTTTTTTTTTTTTTTTTTTAAATCATAGAGAGAATTCAAGCAAAACTTGAATCGGATCATTAAAAGCTTCGAAAATTGTTAAAAACAGAACCAAATCTCTCATGGAAATAAGTTATTCGTTTCTTTGATTAGTGTTTCAGCAACACCACATTGTAGATTTTAAAAAAATGATGAAACCAAAGAAACCACAAAGGTTTCCTTCGACAGAAAGCTCCCATGTTCTTTCAATCGATCGAAACTTCTTGTAGATAAGGGAGGTACGATTGGAAAAGAACCTTCGACTGGGCTTGAGAGACCACACCGATCGATTCCGGGTTGGAACCAGTCGGTCCCTGTTGAAGAAGACGAAGTTTGAGTAAATCAGTGGAGAAGCCATCGACTTGGAGCTTCATGCTCAATCATCAAAGGTACATGGTACTTTTCGGAGATCAGCAATCGATCAAATGTCTATCAATCACAGCTGTGCACAATCACAGCCGATCGGCTCGGTTGAGAACGAAGAGAAGAGAAAAAACTCTTTTAAAAGCAAAAGGGTTTTAAAAATAAAAAGACTTTTTTTACTTAACGCACCCACTCCTATTACCCCTTGCTGTCTCCAACAGCACTCCGAAATTTTCTCTCTTTTTTTTATAATCTTTCTTGCTGTCAAAGGATAGCACAGTTCTTTTATGAAAACCATTTGATTGGAAGGAAAAAAGAACTGTCATACATTATAAAAATTAACCAAAAGATTTTTTTGTTTTTATTTTTTTTATTTTTTTTTAAAAAGCGTCTAAGGATTGATCAATGCATGCCTAAAATAAAAAAAAATCGGCGATCCCCCTACTTCAACCACCATTAATCCATTAATAACCTCAATCTTTTAGAATTTTGCATTATTTAGAATCACCATAAACGACCCTCAATTGGATATAAAACCTAATAAAGAATGCTTGATCAAATCATAACAATAATATGCTAAAATATCAAAGTCCAAACACATACTCAATAATCGAACAAAAATAACAGCAAATTGATAAAGTAATCAGCTAAACAAACTAAAAAAATAATAATAATACTAAAAATAATAAAAAAAATAAAAAACATTCTAGCGCTTTTGACAATGCTCCCATACTTGGGGTATTTCAAGTTTGATCCTTAATGTCCCTAGCGGAGTCGCCACTGAAAGCGCCCTCGATCCGCGGGGGTGCGCGGATCCGCTTTTGACCCTTGAGGTTTGGGAGTCGCCACCTAATTATTACGGTCTAGGAATCGATCAATGACTCTAAATAGATAAAAAACTAATCTAGAACAGAAAAAAATGAATTCGAGGATCATGTTACGGGGTTGGAAGGTGTTAGGCACCAACCCCGCCCGGTCAAAGCCAGTCTCTACTAACTTTCCAAATAAATTACATTGCTAAAAACCTAGATAATAATAAAAAAATAAAAAAAAAGATTATACCTTTCCGATAGCAAAGACTTTGTTCCCTCAGATCCGACAAAAGTTGTTCCTTGTACCGTACTTCTTGCTTCGTTCTGTCTCCAGATTTGATTTCCGATCTCCGAGGCAAGGTATCTCTTTTTTCCTTGGATCTGAATTCTTCAAGTTTATTGTGGATTTTGGGATGTTTTTGGAAGGCTTTTAGGTGTTTCTTAGGCTAAAATCGAAGGAGTGATGTTAGGTAAGGAGTTGGGGCTCCAAAACTAGGGTTTATGGGAGGCTAGGGGGGCTTTTAGACCTACTTCTCTTAGGGTTTAAGATTTGATACGAAAATAGGGTGTGAGCACCCCTATTTATAGATTTTTTAGGGGTTGATTTTGATAGAGTTAGTGTTTAATTAGAGTTCTTTTAATTAGAGTTGTGTTTTAGTTAGAATTATTTTAAGCAGAATTGTGTTTTAATTAGAATTGTTTTAGGTAGAATTATTTTTTAGTTAGAACTCTATTAGATAGAGTTATTATTTAATTAGAACTCTATTATGATTTTGACTTTTGGTCTTATTTGATTGACTTTTAATATTTTGACTTTGGTCTTAATTGACTGACTTTTAATATTTTGACTTTAGTCTTAATTGACTGACTTTTAATATTTTGACTTCAGTCTTGCTTAATTGACTTTAATTTTGAATTTAGTCTCACTTGATTGACTTTAATACCTTGACTTTAGTCTTGCTTGATTTACTTTTAATTTTTGGAGACCCCTCCTCCATTATTTCTTTAATTCTTTGGACCCCCAAATGGAGGGGTCCTTAAAGAAATATCTCACAAACCCTCAACAATTTTACTTGAAAGCCCGATTGATCGATTTTTTTAATTCAAAATTTTAAATTAATTTCATCAATGTTTCGCTTTAATTATTTAATGTTTTATTTATTAATTTCGAAATTTTTAATTATGAAAATTGTGAAATTACCGTTTTGCCCCCGGAGAGGACTTTTCACGTTTCAAGTCGATTTTTAATGTTCTAGGATGTTTTAGAATCGATTTTTTGTAAGGAATTCAATGAAAATATTAGTTTGTGTCATTTATGAATTTTTTTTGTGTGAAATGGTCATGAACTTTATGAGGGGCATTTTCGTAATTTTGTCAAATTCTGTGAAAATTGGCGAAGTGATTTATTTGGTTTCGATTTGTTATTTTATGTGTTTGAAAGGGTTTTCTAAGCGTAACGTAGGCTCTAAGGTTGTTTTGAGATTAGGGGTATTTTGGTAATTTGATCAATTTTTAGTGATTTTTATCGTGAAGCTTTGTTTTGGTCTGCAAGATGATGATTTCTATGTTTCTGGGGTCGTATTTTGTCAATTCGAGATAC